>NW_023596818.1:11392512-11484887 GCF_011947565.3 Pollicipes pollicipes
TATATATATATATTATATTATACTTAATCAAAACTTATTTCTTGTGCAATTTAGTCTTCTCCGAAGATGAGATAAGATCTCGAACAGGTCTTAGCATGAAGGAGTGATGAATATATGAGTAATTTTGTACGAACCATCTTTAATCTAAGCGATGACGCAAAGTCAAAGGCCCCGGAAGCTAGAACGATGCATCAAAAGCTCGTTAATGCTGATGTCAGCAGTTATTTTTTTAATCAAATATATATATATATATATATATATATATATATATATATATATATGTATATATAAGTCAAAAGATCGTTCGTACTCAATGTTTTAACTGGTGGTCACTGACCGTATTCAATCTATTTTCTTTTTCAACTCTGCTGAAGAGTTGGCGGCAAAAGGATTCGATCCTACACCTGGATATCACAGCGCTTGCATAGGCCTATGTCCTGCATGTCTGTCTTGCGATTCTATGGGGTCGGTGTCAGTGGTATGCAGACAGGGGGACGCCGCCCCGGCCGGACCGTGGCACACTCCGCGACACGCCGTGCACAAAAGGCGCCCTCCCTCGGGTGGTGGTCAAGGGGAGAAGGCGGCGGCCCGACCCCGACCGGCGAGTCGGAATGCTCCGAGGCGCAGGACCTCACGATTCGTTCGGCGCTTGCACTTCAGAAACGAGCTTTTTGCTGGTTCGGCCAGTCGTCTCACAGCGCTGAACAAGACGCAGTTGCCTTTGTGTCGAACATCAAACACCAGAACACACACCGGAAATGCCTGCATAGTGCCTAGCGTCATCGCCATCAACGCGGAATGTGATTATGCATGTGTATGTCATACAACGTGGCTCATGCGCTTATGCCAGGAAGGCGACATGCCCCTCAACGTGAGGGGTGAAAATGTTAATTGCAATGCATTTTCCTGTCAAACCTCACCTAGCCTTAACTGTCAATCGCTGCTTTCAGGTATCCTTGTAATGATGTGATGAAGTAAAAGAGCACACGTGCCGGTTAAAAATTCCTTAGAAAACCACCAGCCAGCCATATTCCTTTGTCGAAAGTGCGTGCTAAAATTATCAGTCAGTTCCCGGCATCGCTTGTCGGCGAGCGGTGAGGTGTTGAAGGGGGCGATGCGATGATTGATGACTCGGCGAAGGCTAGGTGGTCGAAGTAAGGTCAACCAGTCCGGGGAGATTTTCCGCTCCAGGAGACACTTCTGTAAATGGGATTGAGAACGCGCTGCTATACCCCCAGGGACAGCTTGTAGAAGTTAAAAGTAACCAACTGAATATTAAGCATGCTGTGGTCTTATTTTTCTGCAAATGCCTGCATACATGAAGCCAAAAATAATTTATGACCTTGAAAGTCGAACAAGAAGGCAAAGTATACTGATAGCTGTAGGCCGCATGCGTCTCGCAATGTTTTAAGCAAGAAGCACTCTGGTCTCCTGAAGCTTGTGGCTGTGTGCAAGTTTTTTTCATGCGGTTTGCTCAGTTACAAGCATTCTGCTTGCACAGCCAGCGATATCGCGCCCAATTCCCCGGCACGGCGCCTTTTGCCAAAGGGCCATTGTGGGCCCTACATAAACGTAAGAGCATTTCAAAAAGTGGGGAAGAGGCTCAGGCTCAGGGTACACTTCAGGAACTTTTCTGGGAAGCAAGTCCGGTGCCCGGGGGGGGGGGGGGGTAGGGAAGAGATAGAGGCTGTTGTCCGCTCTTTATTCACATGACAGATTTTGGAAATAATTATTTGAGCCCTGCCTCAGTCCGCCGTCGGCGGGCACTGCCCTGGTTCGGCCGTTCCACTCATGACTGAGTGTGCACTGATCGTACGGCCGCTTTGCTACATGTTTACGGATGAACATTGCTAGTGATTGGCGTGTAAAATTTAAATTGGACACTTGCTGCAGTGCGTTTTCTGAATTATCTTCCCTTACACCACACCACCGCAAAACAAAACAGCTTTCGGGAAATTGCCTGTCTTAGGCATAAAGTGGTCTAACTGGCACTCGATTGCCCCTCATTTAGCGGAGCTGATTTGATCTGTTTTTGTTTGTAGGCAGGGGCGTAGCCAGAGCCTTGCTTGGGGGGCACAGGGTTGATAAAGGCCCCTGATGGTCACCCCTCAAAATAATCACCGGACGTAGCTTACTCGTGAAGAATGGGCACGGTTTTTCATTTTATTGTTATTTCTTCCTTGTAACTAGAACAGAAACAGAAGCAAAAAAGTACCACGAGGTCAATTTTGTTTGTATTTTTGAGTGAAAAAAACTGCGGAATCAGGCGTTAAACCATTGCATGGAATAAATGATCGGCGCTCTTAAGTTAAAAAAAGTTCAGTGAACTCATTCTAAACCGATATAATACAGAAGCTTTGTCATAATTGTTATCTGGGTTCTACAGACGGATCGACGGCCCCGCGAAGGTACATTGTAAATCGCTGCCACCGGTCGCAGACCATGTCTGTCAAGAGTAAACAGTGAGCGCCTTAAGCGATTCGAATCCACCGCGGCCGGGTGAGTGTAATGGAATGCAAACACTCCAACCAGGTAAGCCATCGAGACAACAAATTCTTGCCAATGGCAGTGTTAGACCTTCTGATTACGAAAGTGCGTGTTGTTAAAGGAAGTATGCTACCTTTTGGTACTCACTTATTGGCATATCAGACGCGTGCAGTTTGATCAATAGTACCAGTTTTCTCGAAATTCTTCTGAATAGCTCAGAATTTCGATTTGAAGTAGCCGGTAAGGAGTGGTGAAACCTGCCGACTTGGCGGATAAGGTCGGCGACAAAAAATCATTTATTCACGCGAAGCCTGGTGCCAAAAATGTGTTTGGACAGCAAATTTTGGTGACGGCCAAAACGACAAAATACAGCACACTATGTAAAACATAACGTCAGGTCTCCATATATAGATATTATGCCTCCCTGGTAATAAATTTCGCCACACAACCCAACCAAACGTTTCTGTAAAGCCCCTTACCGTACTCTACAGCACCGTGATGTCTTTGCTAAGTTTCATTCCATCCTAGCGACAAAAACATGCTATGATTTTTAGTTGGTCGGCCGACTCGGTGATAGGTCGGCGACAAGTCAGTGCATTTCCTGTGGCCCGGCCGGTCGGCCGATTGTGTCGCGCGCTCAATAGCCAAGGGAAATAACACATACGACGTCGGCTACACGTAAAATTGCGTTTGGCAGTTGCGTGTAAAATTCATCGGCGCACATTCGACTACTGCTCTAAGGCAAAGGCACCAAGGGCAATTGGGACGAAACCTGAGCGATTATAAATGCCTCAGGAGGCCAGCAAAAAGGCTCCCGTCAACAAGCATAGGATCCTCAGGGCGAGCAAAAAGAACCCAAGACCACCGGGGTGGGCCCCTAAACGATTGGTAGCGCCCTGGCAGGCTGGCATATGTTGCCCCACCCAGAGCATAAGTCCCTTTGAGCGAAGGGGTATTACCCAAGACCATGAGTTAATACCCTTGTGCGATCAAGTGAATGAGTATTGAGCATAGTCAAAAGTATAAGGGTGTGCGAGAACGAAAACAGGAAGAGCCCCGATAGGAGCGAAGAGTCCTCTGCAAATGAGATAAGAGGGAAAAATCCTTTGATGAAGGTAGAGAACCCCTGAACGTCAAGTGTCTCGACGCCTTACCTTATAAGGGCCCCAGCAACAGCACGAGGCCCTCCAGGTAAGTGGAAAGAACCGGAGGTTAATATGAAGGGCCCCTGAGCAATTGAGTGTGTCCTGGCATATGGGGCCCCAGAAAAACGTATAAAGCATTTCGGGCGAATGGGGAAAATCCATGGAGGAAAACCTGACCGATCAAGAGCACCCAGAAATGGAAGCAGATAGCGTCCCAACAGCAACGTTGGGCCCTACGAGGAAATGCAAAGAGATCAAAGAAATCATGGAAAGCTCCTTGGCGATCAGACTGACCCGGCAAGTGGACATGTAGGGCCCGGGCAGGAGCGTAAGACCTCTAGACAGCGAAATGAGCCCCCAATTTCCCCCTCCCCTCAAGTAACACCTTCCCAATCAGGAAAGAATAAACTTCGTCTGCTCATGAACTCTTTACTTTTGCTAGCAGTTGTTCTTAGTCGTCTGTAGGTCCAAAGGCGTCCAATTTTGATGTGAGAAAACTGCGTCTTTTCGGCCGGTTATGGGCCCCTTCGGAACCTTGAGGTCCTCTCGGCATGGGACACGGGACATGGTCCGTATGGTCTGTGCCCCCACCCCCTTTGCTTCCGCCACCGGCCCGAAGAGCTAAATAGATGGGGCCCGCCAAGAACATAAGACCATCCATTCAAAGAGGAAATACTGACGACAAAATACGCACGGCTCCCAGCGATCGAGTGTGCCCGAGCAGTTTAAAATATAGGGTCCCCTTCAATAGCGTAGGGCCCTCCATTTAAATAGGAAGTACCCAAGATCCAAAGTAGAGAGCCCCAAATGATCGGGTGAGCCAGAGCGGGATAACAGATAGGGCTCCCAACAGGAGCGTAAGGCTGTCCACTCAAACGGGAAGTACCCAAGGCCTTAAGTGATCGCCCCCTAGAACGTTGGTTTGTGCCCGAGCAGGTTATCAAAATGGGCCCGACAAGAGCGTAGGGCCTTCCATTTAAATAAGAAGTACCAAAACTCAGTGCGGAGGGTCCCCGAAAAATGGACTGTAACCATGCAGCTTATCATATGGTCTCAACAGGAGTGTAGGGCCCTAAATTCAAACGCTAAGACCCAATATACAGGGCCCCGAGCAATCCAGTGTAGCCGAGGAGGCAAACAGATGGGGCCCCCGACAAGTGTGTAGGGCCCCATTCAAATAGCACGTGCCCAAGGCCCAATGTAGAGGGCTCCGAACGATCGAATGTGCCCGGGCAGGTTATCAGATAGGCCCCCCGCAAGAGCGTAGGACCCCCATTTAAGAAAAAAAGCACCCATCACCCAGTGTGGAGGGTCCCCGAACGACTAAGTGTGCCCAAACAGGCCATCGGATAGCCCCCAACAAGAGTTTGGGCTCTAAACAAGTGACAGAGAATTGGAAATATTCTGGACCAATGTAGAGGGTCCATGAGCATATCGCAAGGGTTTCGGTAGGTTGACCGAGGCCCACGTAAAGAGACATTGAGCAACCAAAAATACCCCGGCTCTAACTCACACAGCCTTTCTGGCGAATGGAAAGAATCCGTGGAAGGGCCCGTGATGGACAAGAGTACCCCGGCACGCTAACATGAAGGGCCCCAACAACAGCGCAGGTCCTTCCGAGCAAATGCAAAGAAATGAAAAGCAAAGTGGAATGCTCCTTAACCATCGAAATGATCTTGCAGGTGGGCTTATAGGTCCCCCGGAAACAGCATGGGGCCCTAGACAGTTAAATGGGGCTCAAAATTCCTAGTTCACAGCTTTTCCAATCATTGAATAATTTTTCGAGTTCTCATAGGCCGTTCACTTTCGCTCACAACTGTTTTTGGCCGCCTAAAAGTCCAGAGATCCCCAGTTTTGTTGCGTTGCAAAACTCTACCTGTTCGCCCGGCTATGGGCCTGCTAGGAGCCAATGAGCCCCTTCGGGGCCCAAGGGGGAGGGGGTCATGGTCCCATGGCCCTCCTCTGGATCCGCCCCTGGATGCAAACTGCATTGCCATCTCCCCCTTTACAAAGAGTTTTACTTCATACTGCAGGTGGTTTTACGGCATTGCGGTCCAACTCTCCTATGAGGTCAGTGAAAGGTTGGCATTTAGTTGTCTCTGAGGATAGTTGTGACTATTTCATGGTGATAGCACCCGCACTGTAACATGAAAGCTCTGGAAGCCATTCATTCTACAGTGCTCATTCATGTGCGTATTTTCTTTGCACTTGTGAGCATGGCATTGCATGGAGGCAAATATGGCATATTTCATTACTGTTTTTGCTAACAACGAATTGCAAAATTGTCCTGACAGAAACATTAGCATAACCACTGCACACGTTGAAGTACAGGCTGTAAGGGCGGACAGCCTACCATATATACCGCCTACATTGATAGTAGAAATCAATATAGGTTGTGTGGGGATGACATAATGACAGCAGTGCTAATTTTTATGCGTGATTGGAAGGAGATAGCAACCCATGGATCATGGTCAATAAATTAAGTCCAGATAAGATGGCTTTGCCTTATAGTAAGCTATTTCATCTCATCTTTTTGTAATTTTCCAGTCAGAAATGCTGGCTGGGAGGAAGGGAATCAGCATTGAGCGGGCTCAACCCAACATAGATATTCGGCAGTGCCCCAGGAATTAATTTGAATTGATACTCCTGCATTGTACATGCCAAACATTACAGGTAACCAGATAGTTATTTTAGATTTGCATGTTACTTGCATGCAAATGGCAATATTTGGCTTCCTGATTGAATTTCTACCAATGTTTTGATGTTGGTAACGAAATGTGCTATTCTGCTGTAGCAGTTCATGTTTACATGATCTGAAATGCAGATGTTTACACGAGCATACATGAAATAAATACAAAAGATGGCGGCCAACAATTTGTCATCATCACGTTTTTGTACCGCGGACAGGTGGAGGGGGGGGGGGGGGAGCTCCCCTGGCGTTTGCAAACTAAGAAAGGTAAAGCATCGCAAAAAATACACAAATGGTGAACCGTCTTCAGTGAGGTCTTGTGATTGGTAAAAAATGTTCTGCTGTTAACTGAACCCACTAGACCAAATCGAAGGTCAAATTGTCCTGACAACCAAACATCAGCTTTGGATGTTCATATATAGGAAATCATGGAGTGAAGTGACATCGAACATAAAGAGGTGTGTCCCTTGTTTAATCTTGAGTATAATGACATGAAGTTTTATCTGTCTGGAGCCTATATCTATAAGGTAGGGTCTCGTTCACGTAAAAGTGCCAACCCTCCGCGCGCGGCCCGCAGAATCTTCGCTTGCCCCTGCCGCATCCAGCGGCCTTGAATCGTCTTGCAATGATAGTAAAAACATCGCTACAAACAAACAAACAAACAAACTCTGAGTCCAGAATTACTAGGGGCCCTTTTTTGCTGTCAACACGCGCACAACGAATGCCCCAGAGGCCACCAAAGATTTTAGCAGGACTGCACAATATGCCGCATTGGTATGCTCAGAAAACCGTAGGGGGAGGGTTGTCGCATCGCCCCCCCCCCCCCCCCCTGTCATGGCGAGCAACTTGTTAAGAAAGGGCTATCCGCCTGATGTGAAGTTTTTGAAAAAAAGATGCAATTTACTTATTGGGGCGCGGCGGAAGGCGCCCACCAGCCAAAACCTGCCGCGCCAGGCTTGGAGCATGCCTAAGGTATGGTGGATAGTTTGGTGACGGTTGAGATAGGGTGCGAAGCGCTCATTACATTTTCATAACGGGGCATGGCCTCGTGGAGACCCCCCATATTTGACGTCATTCCCTACGCCGTTGGCTACTGTTTCGGAATCTGCCATGCATTTTGCTACTCTGGCTATCGAGATCCTTCGTTATTTTTTTTTGTGGGGGGGAGGGGGTCGAGGAGAGCAAACACAGCCGTAGATCGAGTTTAAACGTGAGGCCTCTAAGTCCCGGCGGTGGAAGAAAAGTCCTGTTGTGATTGGGCTATCTTGTCAGTCTAGGGCACGTACACCTGCTTTCCTAGCAGCAGCACATATCCTGACATTTGTTCAGGGCAGTGTATGACTGGACTTTTCGGTTATGTACATGATATTGAAAATTGAAATGGTGAAAGAGACTTGTGATAGGCTGATTACTGATGACGCTACTGGGCATGGACTTAATGGCCATTTTGTGATACGACATCACATTGCGTTACTGGCGATAATTTCCCCCCCCCCAAAAAAAAAATTGGTCTTTGAATGTCAATTTGAAAAAAGTCAAAGCGGGCCGGTCAATTTAAGAGGCTCTTTGATATTCGGGATAGCATTTCTCTCCCTACTCAGAAATCCATTTTCAAATCCAAATCCATCCAGAGCGATCCATTCTGGGCCTCTCCCCATTCCCATTATCGGGAGAGGACCCATGTTGGTACACCCACCGGCAGGACACATTGGTAGCGTAGCCAGGTTTTTATCTGTCACCAATATTTTCATTATTTGATAGAATTTGGAAGCTAATAACGCAGGCAGATGGGGGGGGGGGGGGGAGCAGGGCACTGGGCTATGTGCCCCCACCTCGTATCCGAGGGCCCCACCGGGCCCCTCGGGACCTACGATTAGTGGTCCGACTTGAGGGCCCGAAGGGCTCAAAAGGCCAGCCGGAGGTGTGGGCATTTTAATGCCAGGCAGAGGGAAGCACGGATCAGGGGCCCTGAGCAGGTAACAGGCTGTATGTCGGATCAAACACCATCAGAAACGCACAGTCGGCTTTGTGGCAGCATGGGCCTGAGATACCATTTTTCAAGCAGGAAAAAGCGGAGCCGGCGATTTACATTGGTCGCGGCCCCACAGCGCCTAACGGGGACCCTGTGCTGGCAAAGGGCCCCGAATTGGTCAGAGGCAATGTGGAGGAGGCCCGAAGAGCCTGGAGGATCCACCGGGTCCGATGATCAAGGGCTTCATTGGAAGGTCTAAGAGTGCGAAGGACTGGTCGGTGTCTTATTCGGGGGTGCCGGCCTGCGGGAACTGACCCTCGAATGACATTCAGAGAGCACTTTGTACCGATCAGGGACGTCTTGAGTCGATATATGTCTATTTGTCGGTCAGGCACCACCAGTGCCGCACAGTCCGCTCCGTATTGGTATTGGAGCGGACTGTGGAAGTAAGCCTGAGGGCCCATTTCCCAATCACCTACAAAGCTGGGGCCAGTGATTTACACTGGTCGGTGCACCTGTATCTATCAGTAGCACCCAGTGCCTAACAGAGGGCCCTGTACTTGCCATGGGCCTGAAGCGACCAAGGACAGTGTTCGATGAGGCTCCAAGAGTGAACTGGGCGGCCCAACAAAACAGACTATCAGAGGCCCAGCTGAAAGGCATAAGGGCCCGCAAGATTGGCTGTAGGTTACATAAAAATCGCGGTCTGTACGGTGGTGACCTGAAATATCCGTCAGAGGTCCTCTTGTACCTTTAAGGACCCCCTGAGATAATGCGGATGTATAAACCGGCCAGAGACCGCGAACACCGAACAGATGGATCCCTGTCATCCTGAACCCTGGGGGCCCATTTGCGAAGCAGGAGCAAGATCGGGGGCCACGATCGGCGCTGGTCTGAATCTCTGAAACAGTGGTTGGACCCCTTTGTCGGCCAGGGGCCCACAGTGCATGACAGGGGGACTTGTATCGGCTAGTGGCCCCCAGTCGGTCACGGACTTTGTTTGATGAGGTTCGAAGAGGGACCGGAGGACACTGCGGGACCAAAGACCAACGGCACGATGGGATTCGGACCCCGCCCGTTGTGCTATGACCTAAAACGTCAGTCAGAGGGCTTCTATTAGGTCCCTTTCGCTAGGGTTATGTGTCCCTATTATATAGGGCCTCGACACTGATCCACACAGTCGGCTTCATGTCCTTCTGAGCCCTTGGGATCCATTTCACAAGCAGGAATGAGGCCGGGGCTCGCGATTTGCAGTGTTCGGGGTCCCTGACACAATGGCTCCTGTGTCGGTCAGGGGTCATCTGCGCGGGTCAGAAGGCCTCCCGCGTCAGGGAGAGGACCAATATGATATGATGCATCACTATAAGGCCTCCCATCGGCCAGTGTTCCGTGTCGCCAGCATGACGGCCGGAGGACACAGCGCGGTGGGACAGAATGGTCCTTCAACCCTTCACCGGGAACAAAATTGTGTCCCGTCGTCTTCTTCTCAAGGGGGCCGTTTTACCGGAAATGAAAGGTCTCATTAGCGTTGAATGGGGTCGGTCTAAAAAAAGTTCAAAACGTGCTAAGTCATCCCATGTTCGCCTGAGAACACCCATTCTTTGCAGTACCGACTGGTGAAACAACTAACATCAAAAGGTTTGAGCCTGCGCGCCGGGTGCCGACAGTGTAGTGGCGCATACGTTAACCGCAGCGCATCTGGGGGACTTCAGGTACAGGATTCGATTCCTCGCGGTGCTCGTCCTTCTCGCCAGGGTGAGAGGCTGGCGACGCCGTGTAGCCCCAGCCGCTGAGTGCATCATAAAGCCCCGATGACACGCCCGTTATCTCGGGGAGCAAGGAAAGCGACGGTTTAGGTTTTCGTAAAACCTAACGGCGCTGGTCACTGCAAATAACGCCAGGGGGTGCCGTGCGCGGAACAACAACCAAGTAAAATTATGTTTTTGATTTTGTTTTCAAAATTAACTCGTACAGTTCAAATATAGCACCGGCCGAATCTTTTCTTACAGCTTTGAGATTGTCCTCTGGACAGATTAACAGTCGCAGCGACACGAAAAATAGAGATTTTACTTTTAATGCTCCAGTCGCACCGCCAGATTCCAGCACCGCCTCGCGGTGCTGTGAAGACCGATGTGGTATTGTCATAAATCTAAAACCGCACAGATAAAACATGCATCCGGAATATCTGAAATTGAACGATTAGGTGTCCAAAAGCGTTCAGAGGTACTTCTTTGAAATGTCTCATCATTTCCGTCCACCTGATGGCCACAGCCTAGTGTCGGCCGCGGGGTCGCCGCTGCGTGGCCCAGGGAGGCTGCAACACCTGGCGTCGGGATTTGTGCTGGTGAGGTATGCGAGCGGACATGCACAAAACTATGTTACATAATTTATACCAGTAATCGATTCTGACTGAGTACTGGCGGAATTTGGTGGCGAGAGCTTAACGTACCACAATGCTCGGCACGATCCGTCCTGCCCTCTGACATGAACTGACCTTAAGCGCGACCGCTGCAACCGGCCGCAGGCCATACTTGTCAAGGGCAAATAGCGAGCGCCCTAAAGTGACTTGAACACGGGTGGGTGGATCGGAGATAAGGCGCTCTTACCAACTGAGCCACCGGGACATTGTTCAGAATTGTAAAGCCAGCTGTCCGAACTAGCAAGCAGTCCGTTCCTCAAGTGCAAACGCTAAAGGTACCGTGAGGTCCTACGCTTGGGAGCCGTCCGACTCGCCGGTCGGGGTCGGGCCGCCCCTGCCCGTCACACAAGGGAGGGCGTCTTTTGTGCGCGGCGTGCCGCGGGGTGTGCTGCGACCCGGCCGGGGCCGCGTCTGCCTGTCTGCATACCATTGACGCCGACCGCGTTGGAGCACAACTATTTCTGGCATGCGAGGGCAGCTTTGCTAGTAGTTTCATTCATACCAGTTTGGATGCGCCTGATAACGCACTCGATTTCTGGACATTAACTAAGTTAATGGTATGATAATGCTGCAGCCATCATAAATTCGGGTATGACTCTAAAACAATAGAAATAACACAAAAATATGACACTAATATGATACAAAAATTCTAGCTCTTGGAAAGGCACCTTTTCGAATAAAAAAAGGCGTAGAAAGATCTATGCGAAATAGAACGGCAGCTTCCGCAAAGCATATGCAGGACACGACCAGCCGTACGCATGCTGCAAACACCTGGCTTGATGAAGACAACTCAATTTCTGAGGTCCAAATCAAACAAGACTGCACACATAAGTGCACCCAATACCATAAGTTGCGTGCATCCCACGACGTATCCCGCAACACGCACTCAAGGTGCATGCACCTTGAGCAAGCTGTTGGCAGTCTGCAAAGTATTCGATGCCGGACTGCTCAGTTACAAGCATTCCTCGGGCACGGGCAGCGATATCGCGCCCACCTCCAAGGCCCGGCGGCTTTTGCCAAAGGATCAGATCCCACAATGGTGACCAGTCCCCTCTTAACCACCGCGGCGATTACACAGCGGGGTGGCGGGGGAGCGGCGGCGGTCGCCAGGCGCCGCCACCGTGAAGAAGTGTGCGTATGGAGAAGGTGGTCTTCTGACTCGTAAACACAACTAGTTAACACACCGTCGAAAAACCATCCTACTAGTACCGACTTCAAAAACGATCTGAAACCACTTTGGAGCGTTTCGAACACTTTTTCGCGAAAAAGCATAACAATACCGGAATTTCGGTACTACCAAGCAATTCGGTACTGCCAGGCGGGTGTGTATTCACACTTCGGAGTCGTTTGGCTAGCACTTACAAACGCACACACCCACCCACACACCCCACACACACACACACACATACACCCTCCCCCCCACACACACATGCACGCACGCACGCACGTTCTCACGCACGCACAAATATGTTATATATATATATATATATATATATATATATATATATATATATATATATATATATATATATAAGGGGTAGGCACCTGAGGTCTGGTTTTTAAACAGTTCGGTTTGGTAAAGCAAACCAAGAAGCAAAGTGAACTTACTGATAGGCTGTTCCAGTTGCTGACTGCTGGGCTGTAGATGTGATACCTAAGCACACTTGAGCAGCCCTGTTGTTTCCAATTGCCAATCTCACCGATTACAACCAGCAGTGTGGTGTAAGCTGCTTTTACGACTACCATAGAGGAACGTCTTCACACAAACACCGGACAAATCAAACACCAGCCTGCAGTTCCAGGAAGATCTAACGTGATTTTGGCTGAGGCAGTGACTTTTTCGGATTTTTTGTCGGTCCGAAGAGTCTGCCGTTGTGTAGCCCGCTGCTGTGTCTTCATGCTGTTTTTTTTGCGTTTGAAGGTGGTTTGCGTAGCGTCGGATCATAAACTTTCAAGAAGTATACAATTATCCTTGTGGTAATCTACAGTTGCTCACCCTGGAATTAAATAGTTCATGAACGGGAGGTTCTTGCAAGGTTCCGAATGAATACCAATGAATGGAGCCTTAAATAGACAAAGTACACATGACGTCACATGTCTTGAAAGTGTGTCTACAATCGCTGATTGACTGCAATGCCACGGCAGTCGTGCAAAGATTTACATCCATGATAGCGCACGTGATGCATTCATAGAAGATTCTGTAGAATGTTGCTGACTCTGAACGCCCGACAGCAACTCCCGGCGTGTCTGAAATAATTTTACGGGCTTCGAGCACGGGCGCAAAAGTGCGCTTCTTGATCCACGCTATCTTTCTTTCGCTTATTGGTCCACGCGTGTCGGTGAGAAGAGACCGCTTTTCATGCCACCACGCGCATTGACCACGTGGGCTTTTTTCCTGCCGTCAGAGGTCGCTACACCGGTTCCCACGGCCACTGTTGACCTCAGCTCTTGTCATGTTTTTTTCGGAGGTGATGTTTTGGTTCAAACGTTATTAACACGCCAACACAATGTGGGTAAACGCTTCAACCATAACCGATATTTCTAACATTTCGAACAGTATTTCTGACACCACGAAAGAGTAATAAGTGGCAGAGCCGCGCTATTTGACGTACCCTAGCATGCCCTGTATAGTGCATGCTTTGCCATCACGTTTGCGCCAGGTCGGATCAGCTCACCAATCTGTAACGTTATCTATGAAGTGTGCATACTAATATGCATTATATAATCATTCCTGCTGCAAACATCGCATTTCGTTCCTTTTTGGGGACCTGGTGTTCAAAAGCAATAAATGAAATCAGTGACCACGAAAACAGTATGACATGGCAGTATACAACCACACATCTCACTTTGGATAATTCAGTATAGTTTGCAACGCCGGACGGGGAGGGATCCGTGGTCCCCTTGTTTGAAAAATCCCTCCTAACCCACTTGGGAACTGTATCTGATGACACAGTTTCGACCGCATGCCTTTTTGCCTAGAAAAGGACGTTTTAAGCCTTAAAAAGTTGCATGCTCTTCCTTGGTGCTTCCGAGCAGTCGGGTCGCCATGATCTGGGTGATCACAGGCTAAATTTGAGGATCCTATTGGAAATCGCTGGATTTGGGTGATCACTGGCGAAGTTTGGGGATCCTATTGGAAATCGCTGGATTTATCATGCATATAGCAGGCTATCTCACTGTCTTTTTCCGTGGCTCTATTTCATTGTGAGTCCAAACGGCTTGTGGGTGCCGACCCGACCCTTGGAGCTACGCATGGGAAAGCAAAGCCCTGCCAGCCAGCATCAAACACAAGCCACGGCACCAATTAGCCGGTCTTAGTTTCGTCCGAACGATCCGTGCCAAATACATTCGATACAGTTTTTCCATCAGATGACGGAATTAGCGTTTTCGAACCGTTACCAAGTGCGCTCAACAGCGTCACTACACGGGCTAGTGCCCTTCTCGGAGCATGGTGATTGAGGGGAGAATGTCGTAGCCATGCCAATATCAGACGATTGCTGGCCTGCTCTGGCCAGCTGGCCTCTGGCCTGCTCCTCCCACGTTGTCACGTTTTCACTCCTCCCACGTTGTCACGTGTCGGCTGCTGTCGTCTGCCACTCGCCTGGGCGACATGTCTTCATTTCCTGTGCGAATGCTCGCGATGATGAACATCGACAGTGAGCGAAAGTACTTTATTCAAAGCACTTGTAATATCCTCTTTGCATATTATTATTTTGTGCTTGTAATGTTACTCTTGCGTACGTGTTCATATCCAGGGTCATTCGTTCCCGCCGCCCTTTCCCTTTCTCCACCGGCCATTGACAGGAGCTTTTCGCATTGAACCGAGCGAAGATCCCTCGCTCAGCCCTCCATCGAGAGAACGTCCAAAAACGGTACGAGAGGGACGTAAACGAGTAAAAAATATAAGGAGTAAAAGAGAGGAAGAGAAAAGCGATGTGGGTGTTTCCCGTCGCTGCAATGTCATCAGCGTTATACATTCACCTCGCGCACATGGCTACACAATTTTGTTTCCGTCAGCTAGTAGCGCTTTGCAACGCGTGCCAGAGACAAGACGGTGGAACATCCTATTCACATGCTGATTGATTTGATTCGATTGGGATTTGTGCCCGTCGCTTATATTATTATAGTCTTTGTATTCCAATTATAATTAAGACTGAAATGATATCATTACTGCTTATTGTTATCATTTTATATTCATTTTACCTTTTTAATGACGTAATGAAATACTGTGAAAATGGTGTAACCTTTTGTCATAATATGCGGTTTGAATGATGCATAGGTACATAGAGAGAGAGAGAGAGAGAGAGAGAGAGAGAGAGAGAGAGAGAGAGAGAGAGAGAGAGAGAGAGAGAGGAGAGAGAGAGAGAGAGGGAGGGAGAGAGAGAGAGAGAGAGAGAGAGAGAGAGAGAGAGAGAGAGAGAGAGGGAGGGAGAGAGAGAGAGAGAGAGAGAGAGAGAGAGAAGAGGAGAAGAGAGAGAGAGAGAGAGGAGAGAGAGAGAGAGAGAGAGAGGAGGAGAGAGAGAGAGAGAGAGAGAGAGAGAAGAGAGAGAGAGAGAGAGAGAGAGAGAGAGGAGAGAGAGAGAGAAGAGAGAGAGAGAGAGAGAGAGAGAGGAGAGAGAGAGAGAGGAGGTCATTATTGTATTATATATGTGTATACATATATATATATATATATATATATATATATATATATATATAATTAGAATACGACAGCCCTTGTTGGCTGTTATCGGGCTGTCAGCCTCAGTGACCCGACCAGCACCGGCTGACGAGAGGTTGGTGCGTGCGTTCCAGCGGTCGGGCCTGCTGGCCGAGCTGCAGGCACGGGCTGCGCTGACACTGCTGGCGCCCGTCAACGAAGGACTGGCCGACATCAGCAGCCTGAACACGCCGCAGAAGGCCGGCGAGTTCGTCCGCGTCCACGCCCTGAAAGGTAATGCGATGCGTTGGCTGCATTTGGAGAGACAATGCGTTGACTGGGGTTGCTGAATGCTGACGGTCGATCTTCATCTCGTCTCCGTGGGTGGTCGTGATGAAGAGCGGGGGCGGCTGTGAAAGGTAGCTCGATGCGCGTCGGATGACTGCAGTATGACTGGCAGGTGAACAGACATGGCATGGAATGTATTCGAAACCAGAATGCTATCGGTTTTCATAGACAAGACGGTAGTCATAGCCATCTTCCTTGGAGCAAACCGGTAGAATAGAGATATAGATGGGCTAGTATTCCGGCAAAATGGCTTTATCGAAGCTATAGCAGAGGCCAAGGTCGTGGCAGGAGTAAATTCAAAATTGCCTGCCGATGATCCCACTCGATTTTTCAGGTTTTTTAACAGCAAGCCACAGTTTTCACAGGGCACCAACATTCAGGGATTGAGCAAAGAGCGATTGCCAGCCATTACCACGATACCATAATGGTTTGGTGTTATCAGATGATAGGACTACTAGTTTTGCATATGATAGGACTTGTGATATCAAAACGATATTGGCCCAATTTGAAAGGGAGCAATAGATGTGGGCAATTAGCAGAGTGCCGTGCACTTGCTTACTTTTGGTATTATTTAGGGACTGAGATGGTCAAGGTATTATGTAACAGCTTGAACATCTTCAGGTCAGGCCGGTAAGTCACACATCAATCTCCATTTATCACCTCGCTGTTGGTCCTAAGTTCCCCCTCCCCCCGTGCGTGTCTGAAGACTTGCTCGTCATTCAGCATCAGCTCGACAAGTCCAAATCAGGCCCGCAAATGAAATGTGGAGTACGCACCAAACACAGGATCTGAACATGCGTTTTGATCCACTGCTTTATCCCCAGCTCACTGAGAACTCATGAAATGTCTTGAGCAAAGACCTGAGTTATATCCGTGTTCAAACGCAAAATCCTGCCGAGCAATGACGCAGGTGTTATAAAGATCGGCGTTGTATCCTGGTACAGCCTTCTGCGAACGTCCGCTCGATCGATGTCTCGCGAGATTTTCAATAAACCCTGGGCAGCCGGCCGCGGCGCGGGAGCCAGCGATTACACGTTGTTCCAGCACGTTACACCTCACAGCCAGATGTGGCCTGGAAACGAGTGGCGTGGTATTCCCACCTCCTGGTCCCACGACCTCTCTCTTTTAGTTCGTGAAATATGACGCATGACATATATGAAATGGAGATATGGAAGTGAGATAAACAAACTTGCACGATTTCGTGGGACACCAGGTGGCCTCATCACAATGAAATATTCCATACAGATTGCCTTTTCCGACGGCCATGGCCTGATTTAGACCCACCATAGTTCAGCGACCTTAAAAGGTGTACTTAATTTTTACACCAAAACATCAGTTATTTAATTGCCCACAGCTATACAAGGCTTGTCGCCAATGCGCCGTCAGTTTAGCTCTTTTAGAAAGCAGCCTGGGTCAAATTGTCCCCCATCCGAGCGCGTGTTAATGCTGCCTCCGACCAGCCTTTCGGTCCCGTTGGTCACCACATTAGACCCCTGATCATTGCCCTCGGGCATGCGCCCCTGATGCTCAGCCACGCAACTCGTCCTAGGCTGTCAATGGATTTGAAGCATTCGTTCACCATCGCTTTTTCACCGACTAGCCGTAGAGCAGTGTCTAACTTGCCTTGCCGTTGCAGAATGAACGACAGTTACAAATGTCTTATTTAAGAGACCCTTTATTGAATTATTTCACGGATGGACGCGTCAGCCGATGGCATCAGCGTGCATGGCTTGATCACGGTCCACTTCGGTCGATGCAGATCCCTGGTATTTTCTAGGACATCGGCCTCAAAAAGCACGTTGTTCAGGGCGTTTAAACGTCCAGCACGTCCTTAGAGTCGAATATGAAGTGAAGTCACGCACAGTTGCGGCCTTAATGTGGTGCACCGATTCGATTCAGACACCGAAATCAGATTCCTTAAAACATCCTACCATTGGGCTCATCCCTCATTTTTGAAACTGTGGCTTTTGTGATTTATATTTAGTGGGAAACTTGAACGTTTGCTGTCTCACTTGATACTGTCTTTTCACGACTTTAATACGATGTCTTTGCATATTTGCATAACTGAATGCGATAAAAACACTAATGTGTGAGTCATACTATCGTAATATGTGCTAGGAAAGCCATTTTCAACAATATCGCATTCTGATCCACTGATTCGAAGTCAAAATATTTGTTTCGGACCGCTGTGATCGCAGTGATATTGCACCAACTGAAGGAGACTTTCATGACTCTCATTGATCCAAATCCTGATTCTCATCATAATCATCAATGGATCTATAAATATAGACTACGACTTGAGGCCGTGGGATCTTTCCTACGGAGCTCCCCAGACTCAAACTCAGACCCAGACATGTGTCGGGGAAATGTTCGATATTCTCGTGGCCGTAACAGTCTCGCGTTCAGAAGGTAACCTAGAGGTTTCCACCGGGTCTTTGCCTAGTCAAGACCATAAGCTTCACCACGCAACTCAAGATTCGGAAGGCAACACGGTGTCGGAACAGGTCTTTGGCTTCTCTTGTCCTGTGATCGGATCACCGCGGTTTGCAGAGAGTTAAGGGAGGCTAGGTAAAGTTGTCAGATGGTTAAGGAAAGTTAAGGAAGGCTAGATAAAGTTCTCAGAAAGTTAGGAAAATTAAGGTTAAGGCAGCAACAGTCCGGAAGATTGTTGTGTGTGTGCTACCTCGTCATGTTATTATGCTTATAATGGGTTAGGCCGACGATTTTTGACCGTAACGCTCGCCTGAGTGACCGGTTGGACCGTTCGCTCGGGGGGGGGGGGGGCGAGTCAGTTCGACCCCTAAACTATGTCAGAGATGTATAGCTTCGCCTCACACCGCGCTGGCGCGTCAGATTGAAAGATTCCCCTAGACATTGTCCACGCTCACAGCCACAGTCTCACGTTGATCTGTCACAGGCAGCAGCCTGACAAAATATATGAACCTTGTCGAAAACAAAAATATTTGGTTTTCCTGCTATGCAATCCGGCATTCGGTTTCCTAAATATATGCAAAGGTTGGCGTGACTGCGCTGCACCGTTCGGAAACCATGTTGCAAAAATTTTCTGGACGGTCAAATTGACTTTCCATCCGTGCGTGTGATTAAGTGGATCAATGTCTGCACGTGCAGTTCTTTATCGCTTCTGAGTATCGTGCTTGGCATTTTTAGGTCTCCAGCGTTCCTTGCAATTATATGTGTGATAGCCCTCAAACATGTCCCATTCCTTCAAGAGGCAGGCCGTGGTACAGTGTGCTTGTTTGGCCCATCCTGTCATCTGTTTATGGAGCCTCGTGGATGTATCATGACGCATGTGTATGAAGTGCTGATGTAGATATGATGTATAAATACTGATAACTAAGATGTCTGAACCTTATTTAAGATAAGTCACCAAGGACAAACCAGAAGAGGGCAAGAACATTAAGAGGTTAGCAAGCATGTCTAACACAAAATATATGACATCGCAAATAAACATAACATAATTGAGGGAAGCATGGGATATAAAGGCCAGGAGGCTACAGCTTTAATTTAGGTCATAGAGCACGTATCCAGACATATGTGAAACCAAGCCTTCTGTTCTAGGTAAGATTACGATGGCAGGAGGTTGTTGCTGTGATGACAGTGGCACAACACCTGTTTTCATATATGCTCCGGATTGTTCGGTGACTGGGTTTTGCATGTTACGCCCATAGACCCGTTTATGTACTCAAATATAAAAACCTGCACATCAGCCGGAAGGGACATGACGTAGGTGACTGTCTTGGCCATAACGCTGGCGTCCATGCCGCCGGCCATGGCGGCTTCACCGCGGGCCATGTCGCTGAACATGCGGCCGACGATCTCGGTCTTGACGAGGCCGGGCGACAGCTGCTAGAAATGGGAGCACGCACCGCCGCGTGACTGCGCTGAACCAACGATATCGGTCTTGACGAGGCCGGGCGACAGCTGCTAGAAATGGGAGCACGCACCGCCGCGTGACTGCGCTGAACCAACGATATCGGTCTTGACGAGGCCGGGCGACAGCTGCTAGAAATGGGAGCACGCACCGCCGCGTTACTGCGCTGAACCAACGATATCGGTCTTGACGAGGCCGGGCGACAGCTGCTAGAAATGGGAGCACGCACCGCCGCGTGACTGCGCTGAACCAACGATATCGGTCTTGACGAGGCCGGGCGACAGCTGCTAGAAATGGGAGCACGCACCGCCGCGTGACTGCGCTGAACCAACGATATCGGTCTTGACGAGGCCGGGCGACAGCTGCTAGAAATGGGAGCACGCACCGCCGCGTTACTGCGCTGAAATCGTTGCGATGCTGCAAATGCGATGCAAGGAATCAGGACCACGGAGGAATGCAATGACATGTAAAGAGTGATAAAACAAAGGAGGTAATATATGAGAGCTTGACCTAGCTTGCCTTTAGACGACCTGAACTTGGAAAAACTTTCATGTGGAAGGCGATGTCCTGCCAAGAATAATCATTGTTTGTCGCTTGTAGACAAAATGTCACCGACATGATCTCAAGAAAGAGGTCATAGATCTATTTCGTGAGCTTTTGAGTGTCAAGCTGAAGTAAGCTAAGTAAGTTAATTGAAGTTGTTAAGGTAAATCATTTTTTGTAAGATGTGTAAGGTGGATGTGAGCTCAGATGCTCAATATCAGTACCGTACCAAAGCCGTTCAGCAGTCATCCCGGAAACCTCCGGGGTTGTGGTTCCCTCATATAGCGTGGGTTTAGTGAAGAAAGGCACACATAAAGAAGGAAGACAACATTTTGAGAGTCCTGAAAAAGAGTCGTGCCAGGGAAACTTGGGTCGCCTTAAAAAATTACTAACAAGTAACCCAGAAATAAATACAACGTAACTTTACATTCGGTGTAACCTTACAGGGCTTGGAGTTCTGACACGAGGCGCGCCTTGTGACACAAACATGCTGTCAGACTCTGCGACAGGGGCGTGTATTTGTGGCCATCTGTCCCTTCTTCGGAGGATGCCGAGTTATCCATACACTAATTCAGTGGCGTGAAAGGAAACAAAAGCCTCATCCTTTGCATTTACCAGACGTTCAGTCGCCAGCTCTGGAATTCATCAGGACTCCACAGTGGAGTCCTGATGAATTGGGTCAGACAGACTCCCCAGTGGAGTCTGGCCAGCGACTGGTCAGAAGCCGTCTGACGAGGCAAACTGTAATGTGTTGTATGCATACGGCCGCCTCCCGCTGGGTAGATGTGAGGTGATGCCTGGGATCCCAACATTTGCGGACGCCATAAATGAGATCAGCAAAGGATGGGCAGCATCGTCCTGCGGTCCGATCTTTCCCCACACTGGCAGTGCGCTTTGGGAACGTGTTCGAATTACTTAAAGTGGAGCCGGTGCCTCGAAGATTTCATTAGTCTTATGGACCGAATGCTTGTTCCGACTATCGACGTTGTCTGGGGTACTAATATTTACACGACGTTTTGATCAGTTAGCTATCTGGCCGTTGTCATGTGGCATGAAGCTCTGTTAAGGTTTTATGAGCACTGACTTTCATCCAAGTATGCCCCGAAGTCATATTCTCTCCTTGCAATTGCTGTGATTCGAATAAGTGTGTGTGAGTCCAATGTTCCACCACCCGAGCTAACCGAGAGGGACAGTCGTCCGCATTGTTCCATTTGTGATACTCATACTTCGCCTTGATCCATCCGTAAAGCTAGTACTCTTGTCTTGTGTTCGAGTTTATGTTGAGCATAATGTGGGGATAAAATTAGGTGGCATCTTGCATTAGACAATGTCATCAATTCATCCTACTTTCTGGCTGCGGACGGGACCCTTAGCACGGATACGAATGGCGAACTATTGTGATTACTCGATGCGGCGTACCTCACTGGTCCAAGCCTCAAAGTCAAGTCTGTGCGTGGGAGGCCTTAAGGGTCTTGTAACTTTCCTAATACATTCCCAAAGCGGCGGTGGCGCCGGAACCTCTTTAGAGTTGAGTAGAGCTAAAGCCGTGTTTCGATTCCGGTTCCAAGGTTGAAGATCGCTTCCGTCACAATATCGCGACTTACCGAAACCATGATTTTAGCCGGTCCATCGGCTGCCAGCTCCTGGCGGAGACTCTCAGTCAGCGCCGTCACTGCGAACTCGGTCGCCGTGTAGAAGTGAATGCTTGCAAGTGGAGGCACGACGTGTCCGGCCATGCTACAGATATTGATCACCTGTCCCTCTGTGGCGTCACGATCTTTCATGCTCTTGATGGCCAGCTGAGCGCAGTGTGCCAGCGCTAAGACGTTGACGTCCAGTATAGTGCGCCACTTGTCAATGGCGCCATCGAGGAGACCGCCAGGAAAATTGAGACCGGCGTTGTTAATGCACGCGTCAACGCCGCCGAACTGTTTGACGATAGCACGGAACATGGCCTCAATCTCCTCCGACTTGGTCAGGTCACAGTGTATCGCCGTCAGGGAGCCGCGGCAGTCTTTCAGCTCAGCAGCCAGCTCCTGAAAATGTCCGATTGTAGTAATGACATCAGAAGCCGGATGGCCAAGCTCTCATTAAATGTCTCCCCTAATTTTCAAGCTCCATTATTTTGTTCAAAATTGTAACACTCAAAAATGCATTAAAAAATAGCGTGAAATTCCGCAGAGCTTCAGAACCCAGAAGTAAGGCTACCGGTGTGGCCTTTCGTTTGCTCACGACCCCTCAACTCTATGGCTGAATATAAGGTATTAATGTTGTTGCATGCTGCTGGTGTAAGCTTTTTATTGAATGCACGTTAGACTGCAACATTTTCTGGGTAATTAAGCATAGATATTTGCCAGAAAAGCATGAAATGAATCAAAAGTAGATGCCGTTACCCTTTTACGTACAGCAATTCAACTAATGCTTAGTGAACGCAGTCCCTATAACCATCACGCGTTTTCCGCTCATTAACGGCCCGTTCTAAGCATATGCAAAGCTTTTTTCAAAGTCGGGCCCACCTCGATCCGTTTGTGATTCCTGGCGCATCCAACCACCGTCATTCCGTGATGCACAAACCCTCGACAGATGGCAGCACCGATGCCGGCGCTGGCACCTGTTACCAGCGCGACTCTGCCCCTCCAGCGCTCCATGGGGGGGGGGGGGGGGTTATCTTCAACTCAGAATGCTAGACTCGTTCACCTGCTTGTGCCATATAGGATAAGGACGCTGCAAGTCGTGTGATCGTTTCACCTAGGCCAGTCTGAGTTGAGCAAGGCGTGCCAGTCATTATTCATTACAACCGAGTGGTCCGCTGTTGCACCACCTAGGTCAGTTAAATGGTGTATTGGCCACTCGCCGAATTCAAACAGCAACATTGCCTACTGATCGGGGCTTTGCCGACAAGCATAGGCGATTCCCGGAACTGGCAACTGGCATCTGAATGTCTGAAAACCGCGAAAAAAGCGCAGTCAACACCCGCTTCATATTACGGACTTCCCATGCAACGTAACAATATCACCTTGTCTATGATCGCACATGACGCAATCCAAATAAAAGATTCATTGCATTTTTGACACACATCAAACACTCCACTCTTAAAGTCCATTACATACAACAAAGAGTCTCCGTCTCTCAGCTCACTGTGCACACGCGCACGCTTTCACCTTGTTCGTGATCTGACGTACGTTGTTTACGCTCGGATCTACCCGTCGCGGAGCAGCACCTGGGAACGGGGCGCTTGCCGCGCGTCTGACCCGCGTGCCGCCCGGCAGAGTGCGTGCCGCGCGTCTGACCCGCGTGCCGCCCGGCAAAGTGGAGGGAGCGCGTTATACAACAGCGCTGGCGAACAAACTACGTCGCGATCGTGTCGCCAAGTGGAAAGACACGGCTGGCTGGGCGGAGGTCCCGTGAGAGACCATCCGATAGAGAGAGACGTCCGCGAACACGCTCATAGTCAGATACACGAAGCCGCAGTAAGATAACACGTGACTTCTGGTGAACTGTTGAGAGCAGCGAGGGCAGCGAGAGAAGAAGTTTCATCGTTCGGCCTTGCAAACCACCTGAGTTAAGTATCTTACGGAAGCGCATTAGTTTTGCCTTTTCGTCGACTGCCAAATGGCGACTGCGGAATAGCGACCTGTAAAATAATCGACGGGCCAAAAAGTCGGATCGGTTGGATGGTGAGCCGCAAAATGGTGACGTGTAGACAAGCTAACGAGCCAGATTGGCAAGCGGTTCAATGGCGAAGCGCAAAACTGGCGACGTACCGAACCGTCGACAGGCCGAAATGGTGAAAAGGTCAAAGGTCATGCTTGAATTAATGGCGACATTCAGAGCGCGTCAATGTTGGACCGAATATTGAAAATTAACAAGCATTTCAATACCGGAACCAGCGCCCGAATTTCTGAAACAGTGAAACACTGAAATCGTGGAACAAGTATTCCCAAACACGTTTGATTGGCGCAACAGCCGGTACATTTCGAGTACTATTTTTATGTTTTGGATTAGAGTAGCATCCCATCTTCCTTGCCTGCTTGCATCACATGGTTTTAGTCATCTTTGGTTCACGATTCACGACGGTTTACCATGGTATGAGCAAGTAGCCAGGACAAATCGCCGAGCCACCAGCGATGCCGGACTGCGCTGCAGAACACGCTCCAGATCAGGCGCCACGCCCCACTCCCATTCCCCACGGACCCCTCACTCACCTCACGGTTGTTCGGCCAAGAAGAGCTGCACGCTCTCATCGCTTGGCGCCAAGTATCATGCAAAATCCGAAACGTCCATCGCCAAAGTTGCTTCGTTCTGGACAAACTCTTGTATTGTACGGATTCCATTACATCTTATCATTAGTGCTTACTTGTTTTATCGGATGTTATTTCGTCTGTGTAGGGCTGACTAGTGATATCTCAGTAATCGTAAGTGCCATCACGTTTAACGGCAGGACCTTGCATTGCAGATCAAAGTTTAGATCAAGACTTTGTTTGAACAAGGCATAGTTAGATGCTGCTTGCCGCAGAGCTCGTCTTTTGAATTTACGAGGAAAATGGTATACATCCCGCGTTGATATGACATCACCAGCTGTTCATTTTTCATTTTGCTGTGACGTACAGAACTGCATGTGTTACGTGGCAGTCAGTGGCGATCAAACTGGGCATCACGAAGTCATGACTAATCTGTTGAAATTAAACTGACACCTTCAGGAGCTCGATATTTTGAAGGCAATTTCGGAATGAGGGCTTTTGAAAATCAAATAGCCGAGAAACATGACAAAAGTAAGTGTGTCCCAGCGGTCTCAATGTGACTCTTTATCAGGTCAAATCCCAGGTGACTTTGTCATGTCCTCCTCTGGTGATTTCCCTGGATACGCCGCCGCTTATAGTACAACTACTATGGCCGGTCCGGTGGGCTTCGCCTGGTGTTGGGAACCGACCGCAACGGCCCATAATTATAGGAGACTGTAACGCTTATCACACACAGCGGAGTTTCATTTAGCGTGGAGGCTACTTGCGCTTGTCGGATGGCGCCCCAAATTTATCGTACGCACATTTGGAGATATGAACCAATTGTTTCCATAGCTGTGTGCTGTGTTTTCCTAAAGAAGTATCTGTCTCCCCACCCTGGTGTGTATACTGTCACTGCTCTCCACACTCCGCACACGTGCCCCAGACTCTGGCGACCGTCCTCACGGCGCGACGGAGCGGTTCCAGGTGCGCACCTGCGACGCGAGATCGTGCAGTGCAGGCAGGCGCCCTCGTGGACTGCGGGACTTCGGCGCGTGGCTGCCGAAGGCCTCTCGGTGCGTCAGCATCGCAGAACTGGGCGGTGTTGTGCGATCCAGGCTCCGGCCCGGACCTCTGATTAATCTCGCTGCTGTGTGGTGTGGTCTGTCCTGTAGCGGAGAAGCCTTGGGCGTTCCGAAAACGCCAGTGTATCGCTGGGTATCGTCGAGCTGCACGGAGTGGACACGGGAGCGTTCTGCGAGCAAAGTGGTCCCGACGTATTCAAGGTGACGCGCCTGGGGCAAGCCATTCAAAAATGTTGAGATGCCTTGCAGAGTGCAGCGGCACAGCCCTGTTCTGAAAGAGGGTCTCTGTGACCTATAAGGTAGCATATTGTTCCATTCTGAGCCAAAGCATAGAGGAACGCCATGCTCGTCTTCTATTCTGCTTTTTCGCTCTGTATATGACAGTGTTTTATTCCGGTTCCGCTTAAGTCTTATAAGACTCTGACGCGTCTGCCAATGTCTCCGGCTATCGCCGATATAAGCTTACTCACACCAGAAAATTGTTAGTTTTTTCAGTCCAAATTGCAGAATAATGAAATTAAAATAATGATTGGCAAAACTGTTTCGGCATGATGAATTAAAAGCCCTTACGCTGAGGTAGAAACCCTCAATACACCAGAATGCACTGGTAAACCGACGTTGTTGCGCTAAAAGCAACTATAGTGGCGTTTAGCCTGTTTTACCGGATCAGTTGCTTGACCTAGGATCTGTTTCTGATCAGAGCCGACGTCAGAAGTTGGATCTGACCATTCTCGCCCTTATCATTTAGCACTACAGCGTTTTTTAACCGGTACCCTCCTGGTATTCTGAAGGTCGTAAACTCAGCACGAGGACTTTGACTCATTATGCAAGAAAATAGGAACCGAGGACCTTTCTTTATTACATAAGAGCTTTTTTATGCGTCCAACGGCTCCCAATTCCCGACAGATCCCAAAAATGTGCTACATCTAATGAGCTCCGAAGGTATTTACCCGACTGCTTGTCGCTGGTTATATGGGGAATGGGAGCCATGCGGCATATAAGCCAAGCCATGAACTCATACGTTGCTGGTAAACAGATTGAAGGCCGGCCAACCGACCGGCGAAAGCTGGTTATCAAAGTCGTGGCTCACAGGATAAGCGTATTGAGACTCTGTGGGATGACGAGGCCGGTCGGGCCAGCAGTCGGCGCCCTTCCAGCTCCTGTCGCGACACGGCAGTCCATAATGGCCTCGATCTAGATGATCGGGCTAGTGGCTGAACAAACTCCAGCAGTCACTGCAAGGCTAAAAACATCAGCCAATGTTCAACGTAGCCGGTAATCCTCGCCCGTAAAGTACACTTACAGTTTTAAGTTGCTGTAGAGAACCTCCGAGTCGGTTTCGTCGAGATACGTAGCGGTTTTCCTGTTTGCAAAACGGCGCATGACGACAGGAGCTTCCCAGTCCGGAGAAAAGGCTCCCAGAGCCGCCAGAAGGCTGGAAGACAGCGCGCTAGAAAGAGCGCTCATGGGCTCGTGTGTTCACGGTGCGAGAGTCTCGTCCAGATCGTCTCCAAACCGCGTCAGTCGTCTCCAGTGAACGCATAAAATAAATGATGTTTTTTGAGCAATGAAGGCAGTTTAAATGCTACATCATGTCCCCACTGTCGGGCTAGGGAGAGAGAGAGAGAGAGAGAGAGAGAGAGAGAGAGAGAGAGAGAGAGAGAGAGAGAGAGAGATAGAGAGAGAGAAGAGAGAGAGAGAGAGAGGAGAGATAGAGAGATCGAGAGAGGTCTATCTCTCATATATATATATCTTCTTCCTTCATTATCTATCACTATTATGTATATATCATTCATTCTCTCTATACTATATCTATCTATTCTCTCTTTTATGTCTCTCTTATATCTACTATTATATATATCTATATATTCTCTGTTTATCATATATATATTGTTATATATATATATATATATATATTTGTTGGAAACATTCGGTATCGCCAAACGTGGGAAAACGGGACAAAGATGAGGCAAGGATTGTTTTTGTGCCTATCCTGCAACCAAGCAGCCATTGAAGCTGCTATGAGGTAGTGGGTGGTAGATAAGGTAAGTATCGCGAGGAGTACTTAAAATAGGAAGAAAAGGGTTTCAGTTCCCGGATTTTCGGCATTTTTAATTCAGAGAACTTATGATCAGCTATTGATCTCCTGTATCCCATGAAATACCGGTTGCATAACGCCATAAAGCCAGCATTTCTTACATTGACAGCAATCACCCAGGCAACCACTCCGGCACCAGGCAGTCGAGACTGGACGCCGTTGATAAGAGTCCGTCTGCTGTTTCCCAGGTGTCATCTGCTGCGGTTCCTTGAACCCCTACCTCACGGCATATCGACGTCTCGACGGCGGTTCCCTGCTTGCCGCCGGCTCCGCCAGGGGCGCCACCTTCACCCCGCTGGGCACCTTCGCCGCGGGCCGCGGTCAGCACGCGCGTGTGTGACCTGATGACCGTCAACGGGGTGCTGCACACGCTGGAGCGGCCGCTGGAGGGGCCGGGAGCCGACACGGACCCGCTCTCGGGCAGCTCAGCCCTCCACCACGCCCTCTACCTGCCCGCATTTTGACCTGACCCCCAGGTGGTGCCGGCGGGACGCATGGAACACCGTCGGGCGGCTTGAGTCTGTGAATGCAGCGCAGCAAGGGCCGAAGATCGTAGTTCTCTTTGAAATAAACTGTTTTGAAAACTGCGCGTCATGAGGGGCGATGACGCGAAAGGAGCTGCAATGACGTCACCAGACCGGAAGTTACGTAGCTTCAGTGTCACGCTCGACCGGGCAAGCCTGCATCCCACTCAATTCACCGCACTCAGTCATTACACCTGCATGCAAATTTCCCTGTCCAAACTCCGGGAAAAAGGGGCGTCAAAAGCACAAAGTTTCCAAAAACGAACACGTCAAATGAACTGGAGCGAATACGGCAGCTTTTGGTGCATGTAGCTCAGTGGCAATCTCCCGTGGGGCAAGTCCTTTAAAACCAGTCATATAACATTCGCGAACAGCCCAAAGGGCTGAAAAACACGACTCAAAATTTGGTAGTCCTCGGCGAGTCAGAGTCGCAGCGCCTACAGATCATCACCAGACTGACGGAGGAGAAAGCGGGCAGGCAGAGCTGTGGGTCGGTGTGTGCAGCGGGTCACGTGCGCCGAAGAGCAGGCCATGTGTCTAACGGCTTAGTTTCCGGTGGCTCCATGGAGCCTGGTCGGTGTGTGCAGCGGGTCACGTGCGCCGGAGAGCAGGCCATGTGTCTAACGGCTTAGTTTCCGGTGGCTCAGTGGAGCCTGGTCGGTGTGTGCAGCGGGTCACGTGCGCCGGAGAGCAGGCCATGTTTAACGGCGTAGTTTCCGGTGGCTCAGTGGAGCCTGGTCGGTGTGTGCAGCGGTTCACGTGCGCCGGAGAGCAGGCCATGTGTCTAACGGCGTAGTTTCCGGTGGCTCCATGGAGCCTGGTCGGTGTGTGCAGCGGATCATGTGCGCCTGAGAGCAGGCCATGTTTAACGGCGTAGTTTCCGTTGGCTCAACGGAGCCAGGTCGATGGCAGGTCACTAATCTGGGACGCTTCTAAGGAGCAATGTCAGATTTCGAGAATGCGAGAAGATGAAGACACGAAGCAAGCTGCAGGTGGTTCCTGTGTGTGCCATCTTCAAACATAACCGTCTATTGTCACAGTGCTTAAAAACGCCTGACGCAAAGAAACACCGATAATTTACTTCTGGAAGAGGCCAACATTGCCGTTTGAGGCCCAGTGTCCTATATTATACTCTGAGGTCCAAGCCGAGTGAGATGGACAATGCAGGTCATACAAACGTACAGCCCAGTTCATTGCGACCAACAGCCATCCAAAGAGCATACGTATGTTTTTTGGCGTACTTTGGTCACATTCACCGAGATAGTAAGTCATTTCAAATTAAGTACTTGGTCTAATGGCAAAGCCTATTGAAACGGCTACTACTAGAGTAGAGATTTCAATACTTTCAGTGGACTACTTACAAGTGCACTGAAACGTCAGGTCCTACCAGATCCACACCAAGATAATTATCAAGAAAGCACGGCTGTGAATTGTTTGCCCCCACCCCATACGCTGGCAAACCTACGTGCTAGCCAACTCATGCAAGATAGACGCTCCAATGCGCCACTTAGAGATTGATTGTCTTATCGTAGCGTGCCGTGTCATTCCAATGTCGGAGAGAGGAAGAAACAGTGCGGAGGCTGACAGTGTTCTCGGGGCCTCGCTCTGCGGCCCCGGCACGAACTGCAACGGCACCATCGATTGGTCAGCTGGATGGAACGGAGCGCACTGCGGACAAGAATCGGTAACGGAAACGGTGAAACGGTGCCTTCGCAAGGGCTTTATGAGACAAGAGACACTGCCTCTCCTTTCATCCTTTCACGCGGTGATGCTTTTGTCTGGTAACTGAGGACGCACTTCACTGATAAATCAGGTGACTCTGTCCATCCAGTGCTGAACGGCAGACAGCCCGGACGTGAACGCTACCCACTCCCCCTCCAAAACGTATCGCCTATCACGAGCCAGCCGGCACTTATGAGCCTCTACCGTGATGGTACAGGCGACGTGATGCGCCTCTGGATGGCTGCTGGTGCCACAGGCCGCATCCGGCCAAACACTGGCGTCGCGTCGCCCCGGCAACAGCGGGTCGGACGCCGTGCTGGTCATAGACCGGATCCTCCTAGCCGAGGCCGGAGCCGGAGCCGCGTCGTCGCTGGCAGCTGGCTTCTCTCCCGCGGTGATCCATAGGTGGCCGGTCACTCGCCGGAAAACAGTGCTGGCGCGTCACTTCGGCTGGTCGAGGCGGTTCATCATAAGGCATGGTACGATGCGGTATAATACGGCGGCCGGTGTCACATCAGTGACGTTGAATTACCCTAGTGAAGTGCCGCAAAACTCCCGCTGGAGTGTTCTTGAAAATAAAGTAAGACTTCGTGAAGCGATGAAATGCGTGCGGATTAAAGTGATGGGTTCTATTCCGACTTAATTTGTGACGGTTGGTTTTTCTGATCCTCTGTGTGTCAAGCATATAGCTTTGCGCTTGGATTAGACAGTAGTAATAGCCTTATTCTTCGAAAAAACGGGATGACGCAGTTATATCTCAATTATCTTGGTTTTGTTCGAGGAATACAGCTATTACTACTCTCTTATCTATGTGAATAATATTCCTCGCACGTCCACTACCAGCCTACGTAACTTTTCGCTTGGTCTTCCCTCCGGAAAAGAACATGTTACTAGGTGCTGACCATTTGTAAACCCTCTCATCACTTGTAGTCGGGCGTTTCATTGGCAGCTCTGTGACGCGAACGAGTTTTGGGTCTGAAGGTCGGCCGTGATACCTTGACGGTCTTCACAGCCTATTGTGATGGCTTTATGATGGCGTCAATGGTCATCATCCAGGCGTGCCGATCCCTACAAATTGCAAACCATCAACTGGTTGGCATTCTTGGCACGTCTGCGTAGGGACGAGCGGAGGGGGCGGCAGCAGCCACACCAACTGACCTTCAAGTGGTTGTCAATTACTACCTCTTTGTTGAAAGACTTTCTGGAACTTCGTTCGTTCTAGCGAATGCGAACTCCATTCTAGCGAATTTGCCGCACCAAATTTTGTCGATGTGCCTTTCCACTGGGCATAAAATTTGTCATTATCTTTGCTGACGGTGACGTTTACCGATCGCTGAGCTGACTGCGAGTCTGCGTTTTGCGGAGAGGCTCGCCTGTTTACCGATCGTGTTGCATAACGCGAGCCTACCTCGGCAGAGCCCGAGCAAACCTGTTGGCCTGTGACCCAGATTTGATCAGGACTCGGATATCAGGACGCTAAACTCAGAGATCCCTGACATTAGGTTGCTGGGCACGAGGGTGAAGGTCAGCCAAGACCGTGCACAACTGAAGCGTGTGATGCGGCTGCATCGCCAGACGCGGTCAGAGTTTTAACTTACAGCAGAACTCCACGGCCTAGCGCTGATTTATGGATCGAACGCTTAAATCTCCCGGATCTGCTCCCAAGCGCTTTCTTAGCCCACGCTTGCAGCCCCGACCGACACCTCATCCCGCATTGATTGACGGGATTGCAAGCCACTAAATCGCGCTCGCTCCGTCTTTCGCGCGCTTTATATCGCGCCACTCGGGCTGGTCTCAGAGTGCACCAAGGCCTCGGGTTGATCTCAGAGTGCGCTAAGGCTGTTTGAACAAAGCACACCTGCCAGAAAGTCAACGCTGTCCGGTTTTCTCTGCTTTCTAGCTAGGTACTAGGGGAACTGGTTCTGTAGAAGCTGCTTAGATACCTCAACTTTGCCCTGACGACGATGGTGTGCAAATGTTTCTGGCTTTATTCCTTCGCGGTATAATTTCGCATGTGCCCAAGGTCAAAATGATAAACAAAGGATCTATCACTAGTACGTTACAATAGTTGATATACTCAACTTAAGGAGATTAGCGGGTTTGTTTGATAAAAAACAAAGTTAGGCACAGAAAGGGGCAGATCAACGTGCACAAGTTCAGTTGAAGTGTCGAATTTTCTGGAAATAGCTTCACCGACACTAAATACTATCCCAAAATCCGTGACGATGTTGGCGCATATCTTCTGCAAAATTAGCATGCGCAAATTGTGTCTTTTTTGTAAAGTCGACAAGCATAGCTTACTTATTGAGTTCAAGGGGCAAAATAAGAGATTTTCCTGTCGTATTACTTATACACATACATATATATATATATATATATATATATATATATGTATATATATATATATATATATATTTATATATATATAAATATATATATGATAACAATAATCCGCTGGGTACGCACAATACGTGTGATTTACTCTTCCGGTACTGAGGTCAAATGATCTGAAATGTGTTATTTAACAATGTCGTTGGTTATGTATACGTTTTATTCGCCAAGTATTGAAGCATGCCCCTCTTCTGATCACTCCAAGTGCCAGCATAGCAATTTCATAAGGTTGCCCTCAAAATGAATTCTAGTCCAATTTTTGCACCTGAAATAAATGCATCAGAGTTCACTTTATTTCGGTAAGAAATCCAAGCATTCCTTTTCTTAAATTGCTGCATTGATTCACTAGTTTGCCATCAAGCAAATATTTTGCTCTAGGAGGCTCTTGTTTTACACGCAAATAAATGGCCTTCGAAGTCGGGTCTTACGTCACTCCCTGCACATTTCAGTTGATGATGTCAAAGGGAGAAGAACTGTCCTGACCAGGGCATGTCCAGAGGACACCTTATCGTAAAAGATAAGTAAGCATTCGTATTTTCCATGAAAACTGAGCTCTTCCCTAAGATATTAAGAGCATGACAGAGAAATACCGAAGGAGATAAACAGCTGGTCAAAAAAGCTTTACATTGCTGACAATAACGTCCCAGGGCTCGAATAATTGCCGTCAACAGTATTTACAACGAAATATTGCCGCTAGCGGTGACATCGACCGAATCAGCTGCGCCGCCCCTTCTCCCGGCTTTGAACTTGGTTAGACCTTTTCACGTGAGGTGTGAATACAAAATTGTTAGCCTTGACGAAAAAACCCTCCTCCCGGGATTACTGGAAGTCAACGAAGTCCATACGCTGACTTTTGATAACGTGGGAGATCGTATTCACCCTGAATAAGCTCTGCAATTGCTGAGCACTATTTGCAGCTCCCGCGCTCGCAATTCTTTGCATTCCCTGCTTTGTCGAAAACCCGAACACGGCCTTTTACAAAGGCGGCCGCGGCTTCCACTATGCCCACCTGTGATTCGGCACGGGAAGCAGTGCCTCCCACTGCAGCACCGGACTCCAGCCTCGCCCGTGGCGTTGGTTCACCCGCTGACGGCCGACGGTCCCGGGCGGGTGAAATAAATGGGTCAGCGACCTTTCAGGCGCCGTGCAGTGCGTGAATGCATCCGAAATAGCTGCGGTGGTCTGTTATCTGTCAATCCCGCCCCCTCCGGCGGCGGCCAGGACCGTGAGCGTAGGCTGGTAGCCGGATATTTGACATTGGCGTGGGGCCTCTGCCGCGGTCATCACTGTTCGGCGAGTGACCCACTCGCCGGACGGCACGCACTGCGCTCGTCCTGCGAGGGCTATCGCTCTATAGGTGAACAGGGGATGCACATTTAATTGCGTTCCAACGCCTCTCGACGGCGTCATCCACGGAGCGCCAGCGCACGTGAGAACGCGGATTATCGACCCGATCACCCGATTGTTGCAGGCGGGCCGAACCTGACAGGTCGTCCCCAGCGCTTCATCGCGCGTGCCCGCCTCCCTGACAGCGGCCGGGACCGAACCCGGATTCGGCGCGGTCGCGGCGCGCCGATCGCGTTCGCGGAGTGCCGGCGGCTCGGCGCGTCGGCTCAATTAGGCCGGCCGTCGAGCGGGCGGTAAATCTCGCGGAGGAGCTCGTTCCAGCGGATTACATCGGCATCGATGGAGGGGCGCCGATGGCCGGCCCACGACCCCCCCCCCCCCCCCTCCGCGAGAGTTGCGGTCACTAGGCGCCGGGTGTGAGCCAGGTGATCCGACCCCATCCCAGCCGGGTGCCGCCGAAGGACATTACGACGCGAGAGCTCTCGTGACGTAAGCTGGCTTTAATTTGCAGTGGGATGGCCAACAGGTATGCTTGCAGCACGCAAGAGAACAGACCCGATGAAAGGCTCTGCTGTTTCAGCGATACACGCTGCCTACTGAGCCGATGAAAGGCTCGGCTGTTTCTGCGATGCACGCTGCCTACCAAGCCGATGAAAGGCTCGGCAGTTTCTGCGATGCACGCTGCCTACTGAGCCGATGAAAGGCTCGGCTGTTTCTGCGATGCACGCTGCCTACTGAGCCGATGGAAGGCTTGGCCGTTTCTGCGATGAACGCTGCCTACTGAGCCGATGGAAGGCTTGGCTGTTTCTGCGATGAACGCTGCCTACTGAGCCGATGGAAGGCTTGGCTGTTTCTGCGATGAACGCTGCCTACTGAGCCGATGAAAGGCTCGGCTGTTTCTGCGATCGACGCTGCCTACTGAGCCGATGGAAGGCTTGGCTGTTTCTGCGATGGACGCTGCCTACTGAGCCGATGGAAGGCTTGGCTGTTTCTGCGATGAACGCTGCCTACTGAGCCGATGGAAGGCCTGGCTGTTTCTGCGGTGGACGCTGCCTACTGAGCCGATGGAAGGTTTGGCTGTTTCTGCGATGGACGCTGCCTACACCGGCATGGTTTCGGAATCGTTGAGCTCTAGTGTTGCGTGAAGTCTCCTGGATAACTGGTCACAGGAGGAGAATGTCGACCGAGCCTGGTGTGGCAACGTTCCTAAAACTATCGTAGGAATAAAAGTATCACTTTTTAACGGTTGCATGATGCATATCGAACGAACGAGCGAAACAAAACAGACCATTGCAACAATTTTACTCATCTTTGACGTCGATGCTACCACGCCTGTCGCACCGCTTCTGCCGCCCCGCCCCCCCCCCCCCCTCTCTTGCCTTGCTCGCAATAGGATCTCAGGCTCAAGAGTCGGGTTATCATGCGCCCGGGAGGGGGTGTGCCCGGGAGGGGGTGTGCCCGGGAGGGGGGTGCCCGGGAGGGGGTGTGCCCGGGAGGGGGTGTGCCCGGGAGGGGGTGTGCCCGGGAGGGGGGCAATCTGCGCCTTCCCAAAAATATTTAAAGACTTGTTTCCGAACGGCGCGACATGCTGACTCCAAACTTTGCATAGCTTTTGACATTTAGAGGATCTTTTGGTACACAAATGTTAGGTGTACCTTGTAAGGCTCTTGATCTATGACCGGTTAAAATCAGGCCGTGGCTGTAAGCGAACGTGAGTTCTAGGTAATTATCCAATATGAGGCGACAGCAGCGTGTTAGGCAAAGCCATACATCTCTGAGATGGCTCTGAGTAGAAGTGGTGATAATAGTAGTTAAGTCTGAGTTTCATACAATAAATCACTTCAATTTAGCATCGCAACGCATTCCACTGAGCCAGGCTAGGTATGAAGGTCAGGGCTTGGTTAATACCAAATATTTTTGCTGAAGAGCTTGTTTTGACAGGGACTGCAACATATATTTTTCATGGATTTCTGAAAGCTCAGAGTAGGTCACTGACATAAAATGACGCAGGTTGATCTTTGTTTTTAGGAGCGGACCACCTGACGTAATTCTAAACGTTTGTTCAAAACTCAAGATCAAGGCCATCTGATAGGTTTTCGGTCACCATCATCTCATCAAGGTTAACAAAGTCGCTGAACTTGAGCGAACACCAGTGACCTTTTTATAAGGTGGCTGTATTAAGAGATCTAGGGCATTTTAGACACCAAGCTTTTAGGACCGTATGTGATCCAAGGGACTTAACCTGTTCACCTCAAACTTTTTCCACATGTGGCTTCACACACAGACCAATCCACTCTGCAAGTTAGGTGTCTCCAGCTCTCTTTCTCTTGTACTTAGGGGCTAGCTGGTCGTTTTCTGAAAAAAACACGTTCTGGAATGGGTGTGGGTTTTCAAACTAGAGCTGCAGAGTGAGCGGACTTTCACGATCCTAAAAGTGGCAGCTCTGGGCTGGAAGTTGGTGCAGGAAGGCCCAGCAGGCAGGCACCGCAGCCACCAATGCGTTACGATGTAATTATTTTCCGCTGAAGGACACATTTGTGATTATCCGACCATGCTCATGAGTTGTGTTCCAACCAATTCGGACCAGCAATGCTCGGATGAGATAAAGCAGCCAGCAGAGATGCAGGGTATTGATTGTGCTAGAAAACTGCTCGCCAGGACTATCCGGTCGCTGTATTAATCGGCCACAAATGGGCTGGGGGGTCAAATCGTGTAAGAGGTCGCAGGCTCTCCTCGACCTTTTAAGTCCCACCTCGTCAGCGTAGAGAGGAAAACTACTGACGCGGGCTTAGTTGGAACGTGCGGCGTCGTTCAGTGCCGGCTGTGAAGCGGCTCAGGCGGGAAGACCTGCCTCCCCGTAAGGAGGGAGGCCTCCCCGTAAGGGAGGGAAGCCTCCCCGAAAGGGAGGCAGGTCTTAAGGCCCGCTTGCAGAATGTTGCATCGTCTGGCCCCGCGAGTGGAGTATTTGGTGCTGGTGCTGATTGCACTTGCCTGTAAGGCTAAGAGGTACACCAAGTAGTAGGAGACAATGCGCGGAAATCAAATGTAACTGTCGCAAACTCACCTCCCACCAACGCGGATTACTCGCATTTCCTTGTTTCACCACTTACGCCGCGTTACTTGGCGAGCGGTGACGTGGGCAAAGAACGCTTGGGATAGGCGACGGCGGAACAAACGGCTTTGAAATAAGCCCGAAACACATTTCGTGCGAGAAGCAGCCGTGAACTGACGGCGTCGGTCAAACACATGCCCGGTCATCCACCATTGGGCCGTAGGTGCAAGGTTGAAGGCACACAGTGTCTGTATTATGATTTTGGTCGTGGACCTACACTGATGACTTATTTTTTTAAAAAAGCTTAACACTTCATAAAAGCCAGTACCTACGAGAGGTCCTCAAATACACTCCTAGAGAGGTCCACAGATACACTCCTAATACGGGACGCAATGTTTATCTCTGTCCAGAGTTAAAACCCTCTGAGTTTTATAGTTTTTTTCCGAGAACGTGGCATGATCAGGGCGTAATCCCGTCGGGTTCCGCGGGGCAATGTGCACCCTCCCTCCCATTCTTGTCAAATTTATCACCTGAGTTGGTATATGCGCAAAAAGCTCTTGACGACGAAACGTTCTAGGAAGACACATCAACCTACGCAGATAAATTGGAAGATAGATTTGTGTTTACGAGCTTCCACAAAGTGGATTTTTCAGCTCCCACGTTAATATGCATACAAACGTCACAAAAGATAAGGCAAACAACGTAGATAAAAGTGGTGCACCACATAAGATTCGTTCATCTCCTCGACAAACAGAAGATCAAAATAGGCATAAATATTGCGTTATTCACGACCGCTGATACTTGCATGTCTGCAGACAGCAAACCACTGATGCTCGCACGTCTGCAGAAAGCAAACCGCTGATGCTTGCAGGTCTGCAGACAGCAAACTGCTGATGCTTGCAGGTCTACAGACAGCAAACTGCTGATGTTTGCAGGTCTGCAGACAGCAAAGCGCTGGTGCTTGCAGGTCTGCAGACAGCAAACCGCTGATGCTTGCCGGTCTGTAGACAGCAAACCGCTGATGCTTGCAGGACTGCAGACAGCTAACCGCTGATGCTTGCAGGTCTGCAGACAGCAAACCGCTGATGATTGCAGGACTCCAGACAGCAAACCGCTGATGCTTGCAGGTCTACAGACAGCAAACTGCTGATGCTTGCAGGTCTACAGACAGCAAACTGCTGATGCTTGCAGGTCTACAGACAGCAAACCGCTGATGCTTGCAGGCCTGCAGACAGCAAACTGCTGATGCTTGCAGGTCTACAGACAGCAAACTGCTGATGCTTGCAGGTCTACAGACAGCAAACTGCTGATGCTTGCAGGTCTACAGACAGCAAACTGCTGATGCTTGCAGGCCTGCAGACAGCAAACTGCTGATGCTTGCAGGTCTGCAGACAGCAAATCACTGATCCTCACACGTCTGCACACAGCAAGTTTCATTCGCTAGATGTGCGAAACATGAACGACCGGCGCCTAAATTTAGTCCGGCACGCGGTGGCTGCCGCTGCTCAATAGCCGTCACTCGAGGGGCTCCAGCGGACACGTCAAAGCGGTGTACCACACGCTCTCATAGCATCTCCGGCGCGCGCGTGACTGTGGGGATATTATACATGGCTATAATACCGCGTTTACATATCAGTTCATCGACTCTGCGCCATCTTAGTTCGCGCAACCAGGATGTCACTCGACCTCGGCGCATAAGATGCATGAGATACGGGAGCGAAAGTTCAAAACCACTTGCATCCGTCACTTTTGTGTCACGTTACAGCTCTCCAAAACCGATAAACATCACCGGACATGGGAAAAACGAGCGCTTTGATCAGTTTTCTGGTTTCTCCAGTTTTATTGGGAAGACCGCCATATCGCAAGTCATCGTGGCGTTTGATCGCAATGTCGCAAGTCATGATTCTAAGATCAAAACATGGCATGCTGTCTTACGCCATATGAGCATGTTCGTCTCTGAGGCGCGCCAGGGGCGGATCTAGCCTGCAGTTTGGGGGGAGGAGGCAACCGTTCGTCGCCAGCTGGCTGGTGTGGGATCCGAGTTCCAGTGCATGGTGCCTCTCGCGAGTACCTAGTAGGGACACCATTTAAGCACCGACATGCTTTGGAATATTCTATGTACCGTATGCATGTTAACAAAGCTCGCAACGTAAGATGTTACTTTGAAGAGTCAACTGGTCAGATGGGTTTATTGCAAATGGTGATAACGGACGGTAAGTAGACGAAACTTTTGTGAAGTTCTGGGAATGTTTTGGAGGGTCAAAACATACTCTCAGAGTTGTTTGGGAGGGTCATGACCTCGTGCCCCCCCCCCCCCCCTCCCTCCCAGGACCCGCCTATGAGGCGCGCTACACTGACTTTAAAGTGAAAGTTTTGACCTTCATCCCTCTACTCTCACTGTGAGTTTTGCGTACGTCCCTGGTATAGTTCATATATATCTAATGGTAGGCGTAGATTATAACATGGTTGGTCCTGTATAGGAAAAAATTGCAGGTGAACAGCCGAAAGCTCATAAGGTATAGGCGGCTTACCCTTCCGAAAGAGTGATATTGAATGCAATGGAAGCTGTTCGATTCCCGAGAACGGTGGATAACTCAAAGCTTCCTAGACACGACCCTGAGTCAGTGGCGTTCAGTTGAGCTTATGGCTACCAGGCTCGTTCAATTTCGGCATTGGGCCAAGTAATCCGAACCCTATATGATTACATGAGCTATGTCAATCTCAGAATGGGAGAATTGCATCATGCTTCCTTGATTCATTTAATTTCGCTCTTTCTACCAAAACTTCCTCTTTACGCCATAACATACTCTAAAAAGATTCGGTCGGAACATTTTCATTGGATGCATTTTTTAGATCAGAGCTCATGTTAGGCAATGCCTGTTGCGTTGTTGTTGTTTGTTGTTGTAAAATTCAAGGTTGACGGTAAAATGTAATGGCGAAACGTTTAGCGATGCTCGGCACGCTCCGTCTTGTGCTCTGACGCCATCTGACCGTTAGCGCGGCCGATGCCGCGGTCATCCCAGTCAGGGTCAAATTGTGAGCACAACAACCAATTTGAACCTGCTCCGCCACGGGTGGGTGGATCGGAAAGCTCTTACCAACCGAAGTATCAGGAGGATAATTCTGCGAAGCAGCTTTGCCAAAAACTGCAAATAGATAAGACAGTAGCATTAGCCTTATTCCTTGGAAAAAACAAGAGAATAAAGACATAGTTAGGTTAATATTTCGGCAACATGCCTTTCTTGAAACAATAGCAGAATTGAACTTGTTGCAGAGTTTCACTTCCGCTGTTGTTTCGGGCGAGGCATGTTGTTGAAATATCAATTTAACTATATCTCTATTCTCCTGTTTTTTTCCGAGGAATAAGGCTAATACTACTGTCTTATCTATGTGACCAATGTTCCTCGCTAATGCACCGAACAACTTATTTTTTATAAAGAACTACAAATAAATTCAAAACGGGCTGTACAGGACGCGAGTTGCCGACATAGAATGCGAGTTGCTGTCAACGAGCAATATGGAGGGTGGGCTGCCGCCATAGCACGTCAGTTACCACCATAGCATGCCAGTTACCGCCATAGCACGCCAGTTACCGCCATAGAACGACAGTTACCGCCATAGCACGCCAGTTACCGCCATAGCACGCCAGTTACCGCCATAGCACGCCAGTTACCGCCATAGCCCGCCAGTTACCGCCATAGCACGTCTGTTACCACCATAGCGCGCCAGTTACCGCCATAGCACGCCAGTTACCGCCATAGCACGCCAGTTATCGCCATACCACGTCATTTACCGCTATAGCACGCCAGTTACCGCCAATGCGCCATATGGGAGGCGTGTTGAAGCCATGTCCTAGTCCGGTCATGTTGACAGAACCGGGGTGCCGCCATGATGAAAGCGCCACGTTGTGGTGCTTTCATCATGGTGGCGGCTTAGCTCACGCCTCAGGTGAATACAAAGGGCAACAGTGGGAATATCGAAGGTGTTTGGGATGCCCTGGACTTGGAAGGCTCCTCTCTGTAGTCGTTGTTCTATGCTTGTGAATAAATAGAACACCAAAATAGATAATATGAGTAAATAAAATGGTAGATTAAATCCCGCCTGTCCGCCTGTGGTGTCTGCTGGGTTCGAATGAACAGACCGGAGGCTGGACAGGAGCTTTGGAGCTGCAATTGATGTTTGAAATAGATGAGACTTGATTTTTCCAAATAACGATCGATGCTTGCTCCGATGCATAGAGACGCATTGTGTTCGCATGTTGTGGTTGCAGGATTATCGTGATGTACAAAGGTTCCGAGTTATGCAGTGTCCCCCACGCTGTAGCGGAATAGGGGCAATTATGCACGGGCTCGACCCGACTTATAAGCGTGCCACCGAGCGGTCTGTTCGGCGGAGACTGTGGCAGGGTGACAGGTCCATACTGAGTGACTCATTCTACTGCTTCTGCAAGCTAGGCAAACACCTCAGGCCTTGTACTACTGCACGTAAACAAAAAATCGGCAAAATATGATACGCCGTCAATGAAGCAAGTGATTCGAGGCAGCCAGGATTGATCTGCATTGAGGACCACCCGCCGATGTACCATCGCCGCCCGTTATAAGTTTCGGACATGAGAAAATATCACAGAAATAAGTTCGAAAGGTTGCAAAGGATTGCACTCCAGGCAAGTCCACTGGGCCGAAAATTCGCCCTTTGATGCGTGGCCCATCTTTACGTCTACTCCGTACTATATGACAGTCTAGTTGCGCGAAATTGCCAACGCCTGTGAAATGTTTGCCTATAACTCCACCCCCTAGAACACTTATGGTGGGGAATGCCGCCGATTAATCCCGCAATTCGGAACAGTCTGAGTACGTGGGGCTCAAACCCTTGCGAGGGCGAGAAGGCATGTCCTAGTCCCCGATAAATGAAAAATCACGGCTAGTCCCAAAGTGTAAGCGTTCAGTTAAGCTGACTGGAAGCCAGACATCATCCGGTCCTGCTCAGGGCTGGCAGCACCTGACGCCGGCTCTCTGGCGCCGGCTGGCTCTCCGTCAGCCGGAGAGTTAGCCCGCCGAAACGCTGCGTGCACACTGACGCGCACACAGACGAGGACCTTAGTCCGGGCAATGACTCCATTCGTGATGCACTGTCCAATCGTAAGTGTTTGTCAGCCGCCGAGCCAGCGGTAGGACGCCGCTGTCGTCAGCCAACACGCCACGTTGTGTTTTTTGCCAGTCGCCTAGCCAGTGGTAGGATGCTGCGCGTCGTCAGCTAACACCCCACGGTGTGTCCGTTTTCAGCCGCGTAGCCGGCAGTAGGAAGCCGCGTGCCGTCAACAAATACTCCACGGTATTCCCTTTGTCAGTCGCCTAGTTAGCGGTAGGACGCCGCGTGTCGTCAGCCGACACGTCACGGAATGCTCTTTGTCAGTGGCTTAGTCAGCGGTAGGACGTCGCATATCACGCCGCATATCACGTAGGACGGTGTCAACCAACACGCCGCGGTTGGGAAATTCCAACCCTCGCGTTGTAAAGTGATTATGATCCGGCTCTGTGGACGCGATCGATCGTATTAATTGGCCGCCAGTTTAACTTGTCTGTCGCATTAGTCACAAAAAGATGGCGTCTTAAGTGTAGCTGAACCGCACCTTAATTTGGATATCATCTGAAACTAAGTTATGCTCACTTCAATCAACCGATTAATTACTATTGACTAACGTTTAAACTTGTGTCGAAACTTCTGTATGGTGGCTTTGGACCTCGCGCACCTGGATTCAGTTCAGTAAAGCGCCTAGTATGCCCTCAGAGTGCACCATCCAGGGGGCGCTGCTTCAGTTCAGTAAACAGCTTTTACTCCGACCTTCTCTCATTGACGTTGGAATGCAATTTCCGTGCACCCGAATTCGACGCACGGCCGCCCGGTCACTAGGTCTGACCTTAGGCCGGCTGCCAGTGTACCTTACCATGGCGGCAGGGCCGGGCAAAGGGTGCATTACGTCGCTGGTGCTCGGCGCCACTAGATTACGTGCCGGGCGTTATCACCCAATCGTGTTACACAATGTTCTTTTGATATCATTTAACAGCTAAGCCATGTCATTGAGGTCTCAGCTTACTGTCCATAAGGATATATATTTTAGAGCTTCAGGCGTATTGAAGAGGATGTTTTACACTTGAAGATATTGAAGCAAGCGTCAGAGATGGTGAAACAAGCCCACCCATTGGTATACTTTGTAATGGAAAAGACTGCTCTAGACAGTATAACTCTCCGTTTTGTAAGTATGCTCTTCCATGCGCCATGGTTTGATTAGGTCATTGTACCTTGCACAACATTGGTTGAGAGCCAAGTGACTGCTGTTATATCTGGAAATTACACTCAGGAACGGCAGATATGAGCGCCTCGACAATCATATTTTTCTTGGCGTCAACAGCCACATGGCTCATGGAATGGCAGGATTTGGGTGACATTATTATGACGTCATGAATGCCAAGGTGGCTTTGAAATACTCTCCCCGATATACTTTCCCCATCTTTCGCGAGCGTGTAGCTCAGAAACTGGATGGAATTTTAAGACTCAGCTGTTAAGTCTTAAAAAGGGCAGGATTGTGAACAGCACCGAAAGGTCTTCAACATGATCATTTCAGTTCAAAACCTCATATAAATGTGGAAACTCCCTTTTAAGAAGAGTTTGTGCCTCGTGTACGCGCCTTCATGTTATAGTGTCAGTTTTACATTGTTTATCTCTGCCTTCCCAGTAAATATTATGCTCCAAATATGCATCTAATATCGACCTTCTTTCCTGTGCCTGCTTTCACCAAACCAATACCATTACCAGGTCTCACTAACTCACACAACCTCGTGCAAGGAGCCAAGTCCGGAGATTTATGTTCGCCGAGAAAATATAGATTGGCCTGCCAGGCGCTAACTCTGCGAATAACTCGCCACTATCGGGCTCCATCGGCAAGCAAGTCGAAAACCAGCCCATAGCAGCTATTTGATGGGGAGGAAGCTTCTTTAGCTAGTCCCGCTGGGACCGCGACTCTTGGCAGATACAGAAACAAGCCTGGGCTGAGTCCGCCGTTAAGTAGTTGGTAATGGTAAGTCCACACGAAAGGGTTTTCAAGCTCCCTCTCGTTGCGCCCAATGTAGAAGGCTTTCAAAGCGCTCCAGCCCTTGGCAACTAGCTGAGATGTCCGGCTGCAAAGGTTGACTTTCCATTGATGCAACATCAGAAAGGCATGCATCTGCCATAAAATTTCGTAATCCCACGTGAAACCTCTCACTCGGCTGTCAGTACCCTTCAGCATATGTCACCAGGATGTTCTTTTGTGCCTTAGAATGTTTCATTTTGCAGACGTCGCTTAAATAGGAGATATGGGCTCGGTCACCAACGACACTGTTAGTAGCCCGTATACGTCATTTTGCTCACGAGTTTTGAATTTGTAATAGTATGACGGATGATGGAGGGTCCTGAAGCTGCTCAAGTATTTTTGTATGTTTCGGAGTATTTTGCCTGATCTGTGACGTCATCAATCATATGGAACATGTCAGCTTAACAATTTTTGTGTGAGACTGGTCAAGGATGTCGACCGACGTTGGCCTATGTCGACTCCACTACCTCTCAGATCGCACCGTAACCGCGCACGTGAGCTTGTGTTCGATGCAGCCTGATCGGTTGGACTGGATGCCTCCCAAACTTCCCGTGACTGGGTTGGTGGCTTCCAATAGCCTCGTCGCCCGCTGTTCGCTCCTGGCTTGGATGACCCGAGTCCGAAAGCAGCGGCTCCTCAAGGTCAGGGGTCAGAGTGCGGGGCGGACCGTGCCGTGCATTGTAGCACGTAAACGTTCGCTACCAAATTATGCCGTTGCAGTGGAATTTCACGATCGTGTGGTGGGGTCAGGGGTCACACAGCACAGGGGTCACACAGGTTACACACTCTGGTTAGTGTGAGCCATAATCCCAGAAATGGATGCAATTAAACTGATCGGAGCACACTGAGCAAACATATAGAGGAATAGTGTTTGATTCCTACTCTACATTATTTTTGTGAACCTCTTCCTCACGAACTCAGACGTGCTCTTCGAAACGGTTATTGTTCCGAATTTGTTCCAACGGACTCCGCTCGTCACTATCACCGCAACATTTGTTGGTCAATAACGTTTCCTTAAGTGGTATTCAAAATATTTGTGAACAGACCTTGAGACCAAATTCGTTTCGAATAGATAACTGCGCCATGCCTCGTAATACCTTAGTTCAGTCGGTATACGCTTTTCAGAACACCTCAATCTGGTGAAATATCGGCAGCTTAGGCTTTGGCGCCTAAGAAAAGCCAACCGGCTGACAGCAGTATTAAATCCTCTCGACCGGTATTGCGGAGGAATTCATGGAGTCTTCCCACTGATTTGCTATCCACCAACCTACTCATGGTCGCCGCCATGCCTGCAGTGAACTGATGTTGACAAGCAAGCACGGAAGCAGATTGAGACTACCCGGAAATTATGTAGCTTATGGTCGCCGTCATACCTGAATTGAAGTGGTGTTGTTGGCAGGCGGGTAGGCAGGCCGAGCTCAGCTACCCGGAAATTGTGTACTTTGGCCGGCCCGACCAGGCCTAAAACGGTAATACACCCATTACCTGGTAGCTCGCACACAGCCTTTGCATGCTCCCCTCTACCCACATGAAGTAGCACAGTTCTTTAACAGTAGACGCGGAATATTTTCAAGGTGTTTGGCTGGGCTAGTTTGATCATGTGGGGGTACCATTGCAACACCTCCAGTTCGAGTTCCCTCAGTCGGTTAACATGAGCCAGTAGCATGTGCAAAATCGCAAAGAAGCTGAAGATAATTGATTGATAAAAGCTGAATAGCAAAAGAGTGGGTTGGTATGCGCAGTCGCCTTTTTAGAGTCGATCTTGAGTATCAAACGTAGGGATGCAAACCGAGAAGATGGGGCTATAACACCTGTACAGGAGGGTAGCTGGTACACTTGTAACGAATAGGTGCAAGACGGAAAGATGGCCTATAGCATCTGTATAGGAGGGTAACCGGTTAACGGTTATAACACCCGCATGGAAGGGCAGCTAGTTTACGGTTATAACACCTGGATAGAAAGGTAGCCAGTTCACGGCTATAACACCTGTCTAGGATGGTAGCCAGTTTACGGCTGTAACACCTGTATAGGAGGGTATCCAGTTCACGCCTATAACATCTGTATAGGAGGGCAGCCAGTTAACAGTTATAAAACCTGCCTAGAAGGGTAGCTAGTTTACCGTTATAACACCTGAATAGAAGGGTAAGCAGTTTACGGTTATAGCACCTACATAGAAGGGTAGCCAGTTCACGGCTATAACACCTGTATGGGATGGTAGCCAGTTTACGGTTATAACGCCTGCATAGAAGGGTGGCCAGTTTACGGTTATAACACGTGCATAGAAGGGTAACCAGTTTACGGTTATAACACCTGCATAGAAAGGCAGCTAGTTCACGGATAAAACAACTGTTTTGGAGGGTAGCCTGTTCACACCTATAACACCTGTATAGGAGGGTAGCCAGTTTGTGGCTATGACACTTGTATAGGAGGGTAGCCGGTTCACACCTATAATACCTGTATATGAGAGTAACCAGTTCACACCCATAATACCTGAATAGGAGAGCAACCAGTTCACGCCCAGCGATATCTACATAAACAGCAAGTTTTCTCGCAATGCGTCCTTCGATTACCAGACGCGCAAATTGTTCCATGCTCGCTTATCTCGTCGACTGAAATGGATGGGCCCTGCCAGACCGACAGCCAATTTGCAAGCAGCTATTCGCCAGCCATTTTGTGAACGTTAGAACTGCGTCGGCGTAATTAGGCCAGTCAGCTTTGTGTAAGAATAATGCTCCAATGCATACATTAAGCAAAAATGGTCTGGGTTCTCGGTACCGACGGATCTCTATGCATTGTGTTTTGGTATCACCTACGTGCTAACATCCACGTCTGGGTAGACGTCTTTCGTAGCCAACCAGAAAGGAAGCTTCGCTCGTTACAGCTTTGTCCGATTTTTTTGCTTAAAATTTAACTGAAGCAAACTGTTTGTCGTGTGCTATGGTCTGTCTGGGGTCATGTGTAGTGGTAAATAGTGCTACGTCTGTAATGCGTAGGACTTCTTATGACAGCGCCCAAAGCATGCAGTCCTCTTTTAAACACAGCAATGTCAGTTCATGCTATTTTAAGTCTGGCCAATTGCACGACGTAAACTTCTAACTGACCTACTGACTGACTTTCTGAATGACCTACTTAGCTGTTTGTTCCGTGCCTCGGGGGTCAAACGTCCGATACCTTGGCCTCGGATACCCTTCGGATACCCTTCGGGTACCCTTGCCCTCCGATGCCTAGCCCCTGGATTCAAGCACCAGCTTCAGCTGGTCTTTGTTTTTGGGCGATTCCACCCACAGAGAATGCTTGGGCGAGATCTTGCGTCATATGATATTGCGCAAACGACCCCGGTTTTTGTCTGCTTTATTTTAGTTGGGTTATCCCCTGGGCGCAGTTATACGGTTGGCTAATGTTTTTTGTCATGAGCCGTTGTGTACTCCACAAATAACGATACGTTTATAAGGGCCACTTATCGGAACAGCACCGTTATCAAATGCTGTAATGTCGAGACGCGCACCTCCCCGCAACCACCATGAACATGTTTCTGACTGAAGCATAAGTCAGAAACTTTGAGACATTCTCACTTTGGTGACGAACGTGTAGATGATGTCGCTTGGTTTTAAGTTAGCTGAGGTATTGCGTGCTTGAACAACCAAGTCATTAAGAATGCGATCCGTTTCCCTCGCAACATGGAACATTGTTGAAAATGCCCCAGAACTGATTGATCTTATGACTGATGATGACATATTTATCGATGTATATTTGCAACGACTTGTTCTTAAAAATGTTTGAAACCTCCTGCACGGCTTCCGCTTCAAGCGGAAGACGAAAATACGCCGCTGCGCTGCACCATCGAGCTCAGGTCATCCGCAACTGGGCTGCAGTGTTATATTGAGGCACTTTTCAGAATAAGGTAGGCCAGATCCGGGGTGGTAAATTTGCTCCTATTTTGCAGGTAGATTGAGCTATCTTCCCTGTTCAGTCCCCTCGCCTACCCTCAACTTTTTTGTGAAACTAAGCCCCCGATCAGCGAGCAAAGCCGTAGAAGACGCAACCAGTGCAACAGCAGGTGTTGAACAGAAGGTGAGCGGAGACGCAACCGGTACAACAGCAGGTGTTGAACAGAAGGTGAGCGGAGACGCAACCGGTACAACAGCACGTGAGCGCAGCAATTGTATTGCAAAGCAGCCGATCAACCGACTATGTCGTTTGAAACACCTCTTAAGCCACCCCGCACATTCCACACGCTTCAGGAAATAAATTACACTTAGAACACTCGAGCACGCGGAGGTGAGGCTTTTGATCTTCAGCGGATGCATCAGCGGGCACGGTCTGGACAGGGTCACCCACCACCTAAGTGAGCGGGTCATTAACCGTAGGTCATCGAGGAGGGCGGCCCAGCTTAGCCACGAGAGCTCCCCGTACTGAGTGGCCATCCTGGTGGTTGAGTCGACTCCGTGGCGGTGAGGATCTGTCTGCGCAGATAGCTTTCGACGTATGCTTCGTGTCTCAAGCGCGACTACAACGATGCATAATTGGGAAGCGGCGTGGACAACGTAACAGAGTGCATAGCATGACGCACCTACACGAGCTTCTCGAAGCCGTAGTCGTAGTGGTGGGTCCGTGAGAAACATACACTGGTCGGGACGACATTAAGTAGTTTAACGTTTAAGGTCATAAGATAAAGCCAACAAGGACAGCGCTCGCTACAACACAGCAATGTTCCTGCGGCAAACCAACGGGCATATACACCACTCTTCCGCACATTCAGTGACCCATCAGGCCGGTGGATAATCCGACACGACAGCCTAACCGATTGGCACGTTGCCCTGTAAATCTGTAAATGTATGGCTCATCAGGTTCGTACACCTTATTCTAGTATGTCGCTTGGACATCTGATATTAACTACGAGCACTCGGTGCTTCTGCATTTTGATATCAACATCGACGCCATCCATCCTTCCATCAGGTACAACAACACTAGGCACTGTTTATCACAACAATGCCTGTATACGCCTGTATGTAGTTCTCGATACGTATGTACATGGTGACGAGCTTGGAGCCGCCCCGGCACTGCAGGGAGGAGCCGGCAGCGGCGGGCGGTGCCGCGTTATTTGTGGCACTTGTCGAGATCCAGTCGGCGGCAGAAGCTTAGCCGTGTGCGGCATCCAGGGTCACGGGGTCACCCGCCAGACGCCAGCGTATCACCGGCCCGGCGCTGATCGCCCGAGGGCGGCGTCGGCCGGTATCACAACTCCGCTAGCCAAGCACAGCACAACTCTGCTAGCCAAGCACGGCGCACCGCGCTAGTCGCAATTTTACAAGCTCGGCGCCAGGCGTCCTGCGCGCAGGAGGAAATCGCGCGCGACGCGCCGAGCCCGGCAGACCGCGCTCTGCACGGCGCATTTTCTGCCATCTGGCGGGCTGCCGCGGGAGTTGAGCTTCTCTCAGTCGCCGACCTCGATCATGGTGATGTGGTACGAGCCGTCTTGCTCCGCCGGGCGAATCTCCAGCAGGAAGGTGTCCTCATTGCAGTAGTGGGCGATCATATCGTCGTCCATAGTCGCTATCACTCTGAAACGCGCCGGCAACTCGTTGTAACAAGTGCAGGTGCTTGACGTGGGCGTGTTTCCGCAGGCCGAATGTGAAGGAGCATATGGCGCCCGCCGACGGGTAACACGCAACATAGAAAACAACAGATATTTTCGCACGAGTAGCAAAGTATATCAGAATTCTGACAAGGTTGGGAATATTTCGATACAGATTTTGTAGCTAGAGTTAGTTTAAGCATTACTGTATTTACTACAGCATGATGAAGCCGCAATTCAGTCAAATGACATTAGTTTGGTGAGAACAGACCAACAAGCGGTAAGCAATGATATCCAACGGTTTAATATAGCGCCGCGTTGAACAATGAGTATCTTCGAGAAAGATCGCGCCCTTAAATCAGATAAAAATGCGGACTGCATTTAGGGCAACGCTCCTAGGAATGCATGCACATGCACTGAAGCGCTTGACACATTTGCAATGCATAAAGGTGGGGCAAATAGCGCCATTTTGTGTAAAACAGCGTGGAAAAAGAAAGCGTAGGAAACAAGATATCATGAATAATAGCATCGGAAGTAAGCAAAGAGTAATAAAAAAATGCTACGGTTGCTTTCGCGGTAGGATAATGGATGGGATCTCTTTATCACACATGCCAACAAGCCGTGCGCTAGGGTAATGAAGAAGAAGCGTGATGATCTGAGGACAGAGCCGCATGCGTTACATACCCTTTTTTGTTTTTCCGACAGAGGGTTTGGGCACAAGATGCACTGATTTTGTACTTGCTCTGAATCTGAAATGTACAGGCCGTTGGGAGTCAGTCCGCCGTCCAGCTGGAACTTGCCTGAGGCGCCCTGTAGGCTTAGATTGCTGCAACCTCACACCCATGCCGTCTGACAACTGTTTAAATGTCGGGTTCCTGTGAGACGCGCCCACTGCCGCAGAGACCCGGGGACCGTGTGCTACAGCTATGAAGACACGACCGACTGCCACCGGCTAATACGAGCCCATCGGATACAAAGGCATGGACGTGGACACCAGTGTGTCAACTGAATGTCAACAAGTGTGGTGCGTCGTGTGCGCTCTTAGGAGCATTGGCGGGGCTACGAGTACGCAAATTGCATCCAGCGCTTCGTTTCTCTATTGAAATTTAGTCTTTTCTCAGCTTAAACTGTGCGCAAAGCTTCAGTTGTTGGCGACTTGCCAAAATGCTGAACAATAGCTTGAATTTTAATTACATCTATGTACTGAGCAAATGACACACACAGCGACTTGAAAAAAACATCATATCTAGCATGACATGACACCAGTATCCATGCGCTCATGCCGATGCAAATTTATGATCCCGATTCTACGCTAAGTGTTGTCTGTGTCTGCCCGGCCTCCCTGAGTTCATCACACCTGTGTCACCACCACTCCCGACGTCCTTGACAGCAGCGCTACCTGCGCGCCACTTACCGCGTGCAGCAGACCAACTGTTGTAGGTGGCGCCACGTGCAGCGGCGTGTACACCTCCTCCTGCTCCTGGCGCGCGTACAACATGACGCGCTGGCTGAGCGGCGGGCTCAGGCGAGGCCTCTTGGCCGCCGGCAGGAACAGGCCGCTCTCGTCGCGATGCTCCCTGCCAAGCGGTGTCGCTGTCAGAGGGTGCACGTGGGCGCGTGACGCTGTCAGAGGCTGGATGACGATGACGTCAGGCCGCTGGCCATGGAATACCGTCCGGCCGATAAAACTACCGACTGCTTTTGGGTATTTATGGCCTTAGACGGTACGGCAAATACACCCGGAGATAATTAGACGATGCCATAAACTCTCCATAGGCCGAGAGGACAAACGCCGGCGCCAGGAACGTAAAACGTCAAATAATTTCCGACGCTTCTGGATTATCCAGTATTCTCTGGAACAAAATACGCTCAATAGAATTGTACAGTGGGTACGCAGAGGCATTGTGAGCATGCATCCCCTGTCAAGTTTCATTAGCTTTTTTTGTTGAAAAGTTAAAGCTTAATTTCACGACGCATGACCAGCAATTTTCACTCGAACCGTATGCTTAAAGAGGAGATCATCCTGCTTACATCAGCCTTCCCAGCACCACTTGGGAGGCGCTGAACAGAGCACCGACAGTTCGAAAAGCTCACGCTTAGCTGTGGCAGCCTCCCTCAGCCGAGCAAGCCGGGCAGACGCACTCTCAAAGCCATCACACGCAGCCCCAAGGCTAGCTCGCACCGAATATCAATCGCACCAAGCATGCAAACATCAATCGCCGCCTGGCGAAGCGAACCGACCAATGGCTTAAGAGACGGACAGAGCGCGCACCCCAGCAACACCACAAGCCGTGGATGACGGACGCCGGCGGCGGGCGCGGGCGCCGCCGCCGAAACGGAGCGCGTGCGATGGCACGGCCCGCTCCCCGCGGCGGTCCCGTCTGGCGGCGCGGGCGGCGGGCGACTTACCCGTCCCCTAGCTCGCCGGCGACGGCCGGGAAGCCGTAGTGGGGCTTGAGGGAGGCGGGGCTGGCGGGGGACGGCGATGCCGCCACGTCCTCGTACCTGGCGAGACCGCCGCCACGGCCTGAGTTAGTCACGTGGCGCGCCGGGCGGACGCACGTGCGCCACACGCGGGCCACACGCGGGCCAAAGGCGGGCCACAGGCGAGCCGCACGCGGCCACACGCGGGCCACACGCGGGCAGCACGAGGCACTCATGCAAAGCGCGGCGCTCGGGCGGCGGCACACGGACGCGCGTATGCACAGTGAAGGCGAGACGCGGGGGGTGAAGCTCTCGCATGCAGGCGGGAGGCGGCGGAGACGCGGCGCATCTCGGCGCAGACGGTGTTGTGCGTCGGATTATGCGACATCGGCTCGGTGTGTGAAGTTGGTGAGAGATTTGGTGAGGGTAGAATTTGAAGTGTTCATGATAATATTGCGGCATGCTGAACGAGCTGCTTAACTTGTATTCAGTACTCTGGGCGCACAGTTCAAGGCGCAATATGCAGCCTACGTAACAATTCATTATAAAATATCTTTGACTCCTTTTGATGGCTGCCAATAACATTTAATGATCACCGTAGCCATTAATTGGTCATCCTCAGAAAGACGTCGGCGGTATAAGACTCTGTTTATTGTCTTCCACCGCCCTTTGTGTCCGCGTACTGCAAAGTCGCAACGCTGGTGGAATGTGTCATGCCTTCAGTGATGCTGCAACAACGCCATGCATGCCAGATAGTCGACAGGAAGAAGGTGGGCCGTTACTGGAAGCACTGTGAAAGCAGACCTGCTGGACATTTTCGTCCTCCATATGTAGCAGGCAGTCAGCCGGGTGCTGAGCGGGACTGAGACGAGGGATAGACCGCGGAAGACGTTCATTAGTTGGTTCGGTTTTGCACACGAGGAAATGTTGCAGAAGAGTACTTACAGACTGTGGTTTTCGCCTTCCTGCTGAGCGTAGTAGTTTTGCAGCTCGATGTTGCCAATCTGCAACAAATAAGACGGCATCGCGTATGTTAATAAAGAGTCAAGTGTTTTTTGAAGGATACGTTTCCCGAGCCAAAGCAAGGGCGGTGGCTTAGAGCAGTAGATTATTAAGGCCGGCAATGGAGCCCTATGGATGAATGTTGATGTCTTTATAGTGGTGCGCCGCCACTTGAGATCGAATATAGATGAACGAGGCGGTGACTTCATGAGGTCGATGGGTAGATTGCCAGATAGCAGTCATGCCATCATTTCTTTTTGCCTAATACTTTGAGTGTCAGGTGGAAGTGACCAACCTGCCGTAAAAGAAGCTATATGTGTTTTTTACGGTCAGCTGATTGGTAAACATAACGTTGATTTCATCAGGTTTATAAGTGTCAATATATTCACCACCTGTGGTCCCATTCCGCAGTACTATTCAAACAGCTTGTGAGACCCAAGCGCTTTAAGCACGCCATGCGAAAATTGGGCCTGTAACTTCCGAAGTAATGAGGTCTTGAGTGATTCGACAGTACGCCGGTTTCTGATCACTAATGACCTGCTTCACGGGTATTCTCTTCATGTCTGTGTTGTACGACAGCAGCCGAACACAGGCGGAAGCATTCTTGGGATACGCCGTAGTAAACCGGTACCAGCTTGTAGTTACTTTATACAGTTGAGATCGAGCATCAAAACATGACTTGTTTTGCAGGTCTGACGGCAAGAGTGGATCCAAGGGGATCAACTGAGCCTTGTTTCTTCCACATAGTGCATAACACCTACCTTTTGCTACTTTGGTTTGAATCTAGTCAAATCGACACCAGAATTGGAGCACCCAAAACGAACTACGGTTCCCCCGATCCCCGACGCTCGATCCGCTCCTGGGTAACAGCTCGGAATATTTGCATAAGTCGTGCCGAGTGTATTGCGCACCGCCTAAGCAGGTCGTCGCCGTACTAAGCCCCAGCTCATGTTGCCGTGATTCATATCGGTAGAAGCCGCTCGCGAAAGTCTCGCCGTGGCTCGGTGCTGATCGACGAGCGGCGGGGATCGGACAATCAGAACACAGCGGAGAGCAGCGTCCACACCTCGTCCGCCTTCCCACACACCGGTGATATTCACGCGCCGAGAACCTTGGGAACGGCGAGCACACGGCACTACCCGACGTGCGTGGACCGTGAACACCCCAACCCCGTCACGCACATGTCGTCCCCAGCCCGGCCAGGGGCAGCGGCCGCGTACCTTCTCGGTGTCAGCGCTTGGCTGGAACAGCTGTGCCGGCTTGGCCGTGTCAGCCATGGTGTAGAACTCTGTGCGCTCGCAAGCCGGGTGGTACATCTCCTCCATCTTCTTGCGCCCCGTGGCCGTCATGCGCCGCTTGGAGGCGCGCCGCTCTTCGTCGCGGGTCTTGCGCTCGGCACCCTGGCGGCGGAGGTGGCGCGCGTGAGGCCAGTCCGGCGCGGGCGCAGGCGGATCATGAGAGGTGAGCGGCGGAGGTGGCGCAGGCGAGCGTTGCAGGAGTCATGTTCAGACGCGCAGCACTCAAATCATTGGAAGGCAGGCTTCCAACAATAAGCTTAATATCTCGGCAGATCACAAATGCATGCTATCAGATGATTGTGTGCAGTTTGCACGCTGATTAAGCGGACAAGAGGTAAAAACAATGGAAGTTTTCGCAACGGCGCGTGATCGTAAAGTCGAGTTCAATCACCGCCTCCGGGCAGCGCGAATAAAACTGAGATCCGACGGCTCGGCCCATACGGGAGTCCATAGCGGCATGAGACCGCCTGCGATTCGGTCGGGCGCGCGGGATGAAGATCTGGAGTGTGGTTTAAGCACAAGGTCGGACCGCGCGGACCAGGGCGCCAGCCCCAAATTACCCTGCCGTAAAGCGGGATTGACTAGCTGCAAACGGGCCACGTTAGCGTCCATGATGGCGCGGCAGGGCGCAACGCTGTGTACAAATGATTCCGCCTTAATGAATGGCGGGTGAGCGCGGCGCCGCGCCGGCGCGCGGCCCCCGGGCGCGGTTCCCTGGCCCGCCCCGAAAGGGCAGGGCTGGACGGACGCGGACGGGGGGGGGGGGGGAGAGGGGCGGGGGGGCGGTCGGTCCGCCGCCGGCCGGCTGCGAGTTACGGGCGCCGAGGGAGGTCTAGCCCGGGTAACGGTGATGCACGGTCAAGGCCGATGTCGCGGTAAGGAGCGAGAGGAGGCGCCCGTGCTGGCGAGGACGCCGGCGAGGAGAGGCGCCAGCCGACCAAACGGCTGCACCACGTCGTGTCGGCCGGGGGCTGCGCAGAACAGCGTGGCGTGCAGGGGTCGGGTAATTGGGAATCATATCGAGACGCCTGAAGGCAGGACATCTCTTGACGGCGTCGCGCCGGCTCACCTTATCGCAGAAGGACTTGACTTGGCAATAGGTACGCTGCAGCACCGTCGCGGTCGGGTCCCGGGAGTCGTCGTAAGTGTCGATCTGCACGTGCAGAGGCAGGCCCTGCGGAGACGCGGCGTACACGTGAGAAGAACAGAGGCCGGACCGACGGTTTTTACGGCCCGGCAAAAACGGCCGCCTGATCGCTGCCTGGTTTTGTGAGTACGCTGTTGACTTTAAACGAGCGCCGGTCGGAAGCTGCTTCAAGAGCCGCATGTTTGACTCGCTGGCGGATACTTGGCGGTAGCGCCGGCGGTTTGAAGAGGGCACGGCCGCAGGCTCATGCAACCCACGTTAAATTTGGCGATGCACATGGAACGAATACGCCAACTAACACTCAAATCAAGTGAGCGTCTATCACAGGTGCGCGATTTTCATGCTTGTGAGTGGATGACCGCCTCTCGTATCGGGCTCATCATGAATGCATTCCGTTCCGCTGTGGCCACCTGGAACTCATGCTGGCCGTTTCCCATCGACTGACCTTGACGCCCTTCTGGCTGCTGAAGTCCGTGCTCAGGCATTGTAGCGCGATGCTTATCTGTAAGCAGAATCGGGAGCGTCTCTTCATCATCGTAATGACTCGGTCAAATAAGAGCCAGTGCCTCGGTACAAGCTCACCGATGCCACTTCGCTCGATCTTTCATGACTGCCCGCGCGAATCGGTCCTTAATTGCACTTATCTGCTGACTGTGGTTATCTGCTTCAATCATCTCTGGCAGAAAAGACTATCGGTGATTATATCACTGTAAATGAGCCTGTCCATTTACTATCCGCAATTTAGCGTGACAGGTGATCATTGCTGTCTGGGCCTGTACGAGGTGGGGGCAGACACCGCATACACAAGTACCGAGGATCAAGGAGATGACTTCAGACACGAGCTGTGAAGTCCTGTGCTTTTTGAACATTGGTCAGAAGCTTGTAATCCATCCATAGCGGGTCTCTACGTCAGCGCGGAACGACTAACATAATCGCACTTGCATCCATAATTAATGAGCAGTCTTCGGGTCACGCAAGGACATGCTACCATTAACAAATATATAATAGTATTATCCATATATTGCAGCGGCGTGCCTTCAACGCCCAAATAGCAGGTCAAGGATTAGCTTCAGTCAGATGCGGACTAAGCGATCTAGGAATGATGCCCCGCCCGGGGGCGTTTCTAATTATAAGTAGATGCAGCCCGCGTTTTAACCACCGTGCAGTGTTTTAGTATAATTGAGTCGGACGCTCCATGACTGCACATAGCCGGGGGGCACGCTTAAGGGTCAGGGACAGCGCAACCATAGAGAACGGTGCACAGGGCAGGTCACGGGAGGCTGAAGCCGTCCCAAGAGTAAAGGCACGTGTAGGTTGTCGATGACGCATGCACTGCTTCCCAAGAGACTTCGTCGTTGGTACGCTGGTTTTGAGACGCATTCCGGCTTCCCACAAACCCATGCACATTTCAAGACTGCGCACGTTAGGTAATTCCAGAGTAAGAGCTCCTTTCCATGCCCTCGGCCATAGCGAGAAGCCCACTGAAGGTATCGATGTCTAATCCTCAGGCCTTACCTTAGCCGAGCTCTCCAACGGGTTCCAGTACACGGCCACTGCGTTGTGCGCCACCTCGTCTATGCCTCCCACCAGCCCTACGCTGTTCTTTGTGTCTGAAAACGTAACGCAGGTCAGAGCCCTGCAAACGCCGAAACGAATCTTTCGGTGTCAAAATGTCAAAAGCTATCGTGACTGAAGTGGCACCTGGTGTGGTCGCTTCCACATCTGCCAAGCCAAGCCACATTATCCATCCATGAGATCGGTTAAAGCCTCTCAGTGATAAAAGCCGGTGATCGCTGCTTTGCAAGCCGGCTATATCTGAACTCCACGGCCACCTAAGCATTGTCTCTGCGCCGGTGCCGGCGAGCGGTACCTACCGATGTCGAGGATGCGCTGCTTGACGCTGTGCTGGCGACTGTGCCAGAACTGCCACGCCTTCGTCTCGTCCTCGGGCGGCTTCTCCTCCCGGAACATCAGCATGATGACGCTCTGCGGCACAGCGAGCGACGCCGTGAGGTCACGTCGTCACGCGGGGTCGGGCACCGCCGTCAGCGCCCACCCATCAGCGCTGGGGATCCTCCTCGGAGATCTTCCCCGGCCCAGAGCACCGCCTGGGCCCAAACACATCTAGTAATCGCCGGATAAATGTTATTTTTATCTGAGACGGTTCGGACCTGAGCCGGACCTGTCTGCCAGGATCAGCAACTGCGAGATCCACCGCTTTGTGACGGTGCTCGTGACGCGCTCGTTGGTTTCGAACCAGCTCGTCCGCAGGCGATAATCACGTTGGTGATGTTCATCAGCTGAAGCTCGCACCCCGGTCGCCATAATCCCGTGCCGGCACGTCCCCCTCCCCCTCCCCCCCCCCCGTGTATCTCTAACGGGGAAAGCTTAGCCGGTGTCCATCTAAGCCCGGCGCGCTTTTCACCAGCGACCGCCGGAGTTATTTACAGTTTTCGCCGGCGCGCGGCCGGTTCGGCCCTGACCGCCACGAGGGGCCGCGCGCGCCAGACAATGCCCGGCCGAACAATATGCACCGGAGCTGAATGGCCCAGATCGCCGCTCCGGCCGCCGCCGGACGGCTCTGGCGCTCGAGGGAGGCGCCGTCGGCTTCCGCCGGCCGTCGGCGGCCCCGGCCCGTCCTCAGCACCGCCGTGCATCGGGCCGGGGGCGCGGACGTTTGGGCAGTGACTTTCTCCCGTGCAGCCCGGCCGGCTGAGGTGGCGAGATGAGTGTCCGTCCTGGAAGCCCCGGTTTGGACTGGTCCGCCCGGAACTGCTTGGGAATCTGCAGCGCGCGGGCCCGGCGGTGGCGGAGCTTAGCAAAGCTTTGGCCGCACTTGACTCGCTGCCGTTGTTGGGCTGAATCGTAGCCGCGCGTTGTCGTTTTTTGAGCAAAATGCCGGATAGATTGAGAGTGATCGCTGGGCATTCGTGGAAAACTCGGACGATGCTCAATAGCCGATCGTGAAAGTGGCTTCAGGGTTCCATACCACGGCGGTAAAACGCTGTCGCATGAACGAACTTAGCGCCTCGAGACACATTGGCGACGGTTCTTTCTTCCCTTTATAACTATGGGTGCGGGGGACTGTGACACTTATGACTAAACGGGTCGCACGTGTTGTAAAACAAGGATTGGGTGATGACTTATAGCATGACGACTACATCAGTCAACAACAGTACACTCTGTATCTAACATCGGGTTTCGGTATTTCTCTGGTAATGTACGTCAACAAGTCGGGCCTCTGCCATGAATATATTCATGGCGTGAGGAACTCATGCCTTCCACTGACAAATCGATGACAGATATATTCAACGGCCTCGCCCTGGCAAGAGTCTGTCTCCACCGATTCTTGACCCGAGGACCTCGAGCATGGGGACGGCGGTATTCTTCCCCGCCGACCTCAGAGGCCACTGGCCGCCGTCGTAATCCCGAGTCGCGTGTCCGCCCGTCCGTCCGTCCCCAGCGAACGGGGACAGTGCCCGGGTCCCAAGCGACGGTCTGGAGAGCCGCCCTATAATCTAAGTCAGCTCGCTTCCGCCAGACGACTGATCACGCCTTGTGGAGGCTGCAGGTGCGCGCCCAAGTGGACGCATAGACCGGCGTGAGTGCGGTGCGGTTGTGTGCGAATGTCCGGGAGTGAATCTTTGAACAGAACTAGTCGCTTTGGGAGGCAAATGACATGCTCGCACGCACATTTTTAAGAGGTGAAAATCCGCGTGACTTTGTACTCAAACATTTGGAGGGGAATTACAGAAAAGCGAGGGCGAAAGCCCCATTAAACCACGTCTATTGTCGGCAGCCTGCTTACCTTGACTGTGGCGTTCTTCAGCGGTTTGTCCGGATCGGGCACGTACTCCATGGTGATGCCGTAAAACTGTCCCTTGTTGACGTACGTCAGGCGGTCATCCTCACGTCGCTGACTGGTGGAAATCGGCGCCTCCATGAAAAAACCGGAAGCCGTAGTTGGAGAATCTGGAAAGACGGGGCCTCGTCACTGTTTCGGTAAGGAGTGCGGTTTTGCGGATCGGCCGCGGTGCTGGAGTTTCCCGGGACCTCGGGGAGAGCCGCTTTGGCCGCGCCACCGCACCCGCCCCGACCCGTTATCGCGCGATCTCGCAGGGCGTCCGGTGCCTTCGGTCTGGGCCCCGGTGCGCGGCCCTGGAATCGCTGGGCCAAGGTGAGGAGGAACACAAGCACCGTGTTATTAGCGCGTCCTGATAGGTGTCAGATGGCGTCGTTTCGCGTGACGTAGCCATTCGGCCGCCGGGGTTGAGGCAGTGAGATAGGAAGGTGGTGAGGTCGTGAGGGGCGAGGCAGGGGCTGAGGTGAGATGGTGAGGCGGCGAAACGTGAAGACGGTGAGGCAACGGCTGGGGTGAGAAAGTGAGATGAGGTGGGAAGGTTCGACGTGAGGAGGCGGTGTGACAGCATTGATTTGAGAAGGTGCGAAGGTATGGTCGGAAGGTGATGAAGTAAAGAATGGCGATGACGTGTAGTGAGGTAAAAATGGAAATCGGTGAGAACGGTGAGAACGAACGATGATTGAACAGAAACGAAGTGACAAAGTGAGGGATCAACGGTGGCAACAAAGGAAGTAGCATCTAGGGAACTAGCACGGGCTCCGAAAACTTTGGACCGTATTACGTCACCACACCGGAGCGGCTCTCGAGGACGAGACGATGGAAGTGCGGGGAACACACGGCATTGTTGTCCACTTCGCTTCACATCGTTTTTATTCACCATCGACTCATTCTCCACGCAAACGCCAGCCAAATGGAATGATTTACGCGCGTGGCTGTGCCTGAATGAGTAATGCATACTTCGGGTCAGGGTTCAAAAAGGGTGACCTCCCATTTGACCCAGCATGCTCCAGACATGTGCAGCGCCGTTCTTTTCCCACGGAGCAAGTCTGTCCCACTCGCTCCCCTATGCCTAGCGGGCATAACAAACAACCAATAAAACAGCGTCAGCCGTCGACGAATCCGCGCGAGGTCCACTGCACAAGCCCGCTCCAGACGGCTCCACCGCACCTCACGCGCTGGCACTGACCAGCCAAGCGCGACGACTCACATTTTGGGGATGTGAATCTTGTCGACCTCCGCCTGCCGTCCAAAGTCGTGCCAGGGGCGTGACCTGGAGGTGGACGGCGACACTGTGCTCCTGATGAGGCTCGGGTCAGCCAGCAGGGCGGTCTGGCCACACACGTCCGTGTACTCGAACCCGGTCGAGTTCTGCAACGCACGGTGGTGTGAAGTTTGGCGGCAGAGCATGAGCGCAGACGGGACGGTCAGGGCAGGTCGGCATCGGCGTAAAACGCGAGCCTTGAGCAGGCCAGCCGGACTGCCCGCTTCGCTTCTCCAGCCCAGTGGAGGAAGGACTGGAATCTGACGTCGAAAGAAGGGAGAGAGGAGAGAGAGAAACGAAAATAGATTGGGATTGGTAGAGGGAGGCATAACAAAGAAAGAAAGGCATGGAGAGAGGGGGGAAGATGTGATTCTTACAGCTAGTAAACATCAACACATAAAAATAATGTGAATACCAAAATATTCTACCCTGAAAAGTCACAGCAGACATACAAAGTGCCAAAATCATTGAGATATCTTAGGCATTTAATGTTCCTTCTTTGGTAGTTCTGAGAATAATAGAAAAATGTAAGCTACAGAAAGCAAATAAACGAGTCAAAATTCGGTCACGTCCTGTTATTTTTGTCGAATTCAAGGCCGGTTTAACCCGGTTTACCTACAAAACTCTCCGGGCGCGTAGCTGCTGCTGTTTTCAAAGGAAACGACCCAATCCAGTGTTTATCTCGTCGCGAAGAAACAATGAGACATCGATGATCCTGCTCATAAATCTGCATGCTTAACGTGGCAGCAAATCAACAGCGGCTTTCCGCATCCGAAGTTCTTTGCATACTGGGCTCTTGCGATCTGGACAGCCATGACCTTTTTAAATGTACGTCAATAAAATAGTTTTGGCAGCGCATGACAGCATGCAATGACAGCATCGAGGGATATCATTTTACGCGCAAAATACAAATCCGCCTGTTGGCATAAATGATGTGATGGTGTCCCATCATCATCTCGCTTGTCAAAATAGACAGTCTGTAGTGTATTCTGAATCATGCACAGAGACCGGTGTTCTCGGAGAGTAAACAGAGGTAAAGGGACACTTGGCGAAGTGATGCTGCCGTTAGTTTTTACCACACACTCGAGGAGCGAAGCGCTGGGCTGCTCGCGAGCTCGCGTTCTCTCGAGTCCGTCTCACGTCCGAGGCGTCTGTTCAAGACGAGTGCCTGATGCCTGAGTACAGATGCGCCGCCAGATGACTTCTTGTCAGCCCCTCAGGATTGGATTAAACATCCGCCACTCGAGTCCCCACCGGCGGCGCCAGGCCCGGCGGTGTCCAAAGCGGGAGATGATGCATCGCACGCGGTACCAATCCAGCGGCCCCGTCATTAATCGATTTATCTTGTCATTAAGCTGGCCGGTGGTCGGCGCCGACACTTTCTCTCGCCGGCCCGTCCCTCGCTATCGCGGCTCCTCGCGCGCTCGATATTCTATTCGGGCTCCACTTGCTGCACCTGTGATATCAGCTGTAATAAATTATCCCCGAGAGCCCAGAACTAATGGCTGAGCTCTTCGTTAGGTCGGATCGGCGGCGCGGGCGCGCGCGCGCGCGACCCACATCACATGCGACAGAAACCGAAAACCCACGCTGGAAGAAGCAGCATCTGCATGCCAGAGCATTTCATTAGCTGCGCATAAGTGGTCTCCTCGGTCTTCACCTAATTTGTAGGATAGCGATGGTCGTTTAATTTCGACATAACGAGGGTAACCTTGTGGGACATGTCTCCAATCACGAAATGGCCTGGAAGCTGTGACCATTTCTGAGATGCTGATGGAAAAAGTAAAATGCCACGCGCCTTTTAGAAAACGGTATGGTTGGTAATCCGGAACATTACAAACCGATCCACTGCTTTTGCCGCAGACGGTGAATGGGCATTGGACTTTTGCAGAAAAGTGACGCAGCTTTAAAGAAGCCGGGAACGCATGGGCAACAGCACACATCCTGGCTTCCACTTGCGGAGATGAACATACCTGCAGACGCTCACTAATTTGGAGAAAATAAGAAAGGCTGGCGTTAACCACAGAATGTCATTTGTGTAATGTCTGGAAAACCCCGCGGATTTGGTGAACTAAACGCCATTAAGGACACGAGATCTATTCTTTCTCTGGCCGCCTGAAATTCAAAAAATGCGACACTGATGTCATCGGAGAAGAATGCCAGTTTGACAAGCCGTGCATCACTGGCACGTCGAAGCAGCGAAACGTCCAATAGATCAAAGCGCGCGCGACTCACCCCGAACAATGTGACCTGGGCGTTGCCTTGGATAGAACTGTATGAAACATTTCCAGACTCCATGCAGCGGCGCTTCATCCCAAACCCGATCCCGAATAAGACCATGGCAAGGACGCGTACAATCCTGAGCGAGGTTTCCGGCCGCACCGCCCCGGAATCAGACGGACGAGCGTCATAACTGGACCCTGTGGGCCACACTGAGGCGTGCCAGTGCGATCTTGGCTTTGGAGCGCTCTGCCTCCTTACTCTGGCCACATTTCACCGTTGCAGCCGATGGACAAATGTTACCTGTCTGAGATATTGCCTTGTAGCCTGAACAAACGAAAAGATGGCTTGTTGATGCGTGGCACCTGCGTCCGTAGAGTTATACACTTGGGAAATGTTTCCACACCACACAAAGCTAGACGTGGCTAGGTACTGTACACTGTAAGCATTTGTGCAGGTGCTATACCACTTAACACTGTATTTGAGCTATCAATACGGTATTTGCTTTTTGCGGTGCGTCGTTTTATCTGATAGAATATTCATTCAGAAAAGCAGAAGACAAAAGTAAATGTAAGGTATGTTATTTCATTTCATTTATATCATTATTCAATATTGTTAATCCTTCATGCGACTTTCCGAGAAACGTTGTGTAAGCACGGCTCAGAAAGCTGCCTGTGTAATTATTTTGTTTAATATGAGTAGCCTGGTTTCAGTTAAACAGGGTTTTCCGCTCGCCCCTGGACCTCAAGGGAACAGCATCCATCAGGCGACATAAGAGAGGTCCCAAAATGACCACACATCGTAGCACTGGGCTACGTACCCAATTACGTCCAAAGGGGGTCGAATTGCTTCATCTCGAGCCGCTTCTTATGCAAGCGGTGTCATTTTTTGCCCTGGTGACACTCCCCTCGCACTCCATCGTAAAAAACGTTCCCTACCGCCAGACTCTGTCCAAAATTGCGCGACTCGTGCGTACCGTTGCGGCGTTAACGACTGTGATTGGCCGAGGGCGTGTCTGCCAGCTGATTTACTGCGGCTCTGAACACTCACTTTCCAAGCGGCCGGTCGTTTGACGACAGCGGGTCGCCCGCTGAGTTACGTCGCCTCATTTCCGACCCAGTTCGTGTGATCTCAGTACTCTCAGACCGGCGTTCATGGGCGCGCCCAGAGGGAAACCCGGCGATATCGTCCTCCGCGAAGCCGAGTGAACTCACCGCCGCACCTTGCTTTTAGTTCAAGTTGTACGACAGAGTTTTACTATCGGAGGCGCGTGTCCCTCCCGGTTTTTTATCTGGACGCTCCCCTGGCAGGACCTCTCACCATCTCCCTGGACGCTGCGACGCGAGGCCTGGGCACTGCTCTGTCCTCCCCTTCCCCTCTCCCCTCTCCTGACGACCCAGGACCAGCGTCCTTCCACCAAAGCAGACACGAGGGCCCCGGGAGCTGACAACCAACGTCGACGATATCAGCGCACCACGGCCGCAGCCCGGGCCGAGGTGATGGGTGGGCCGCACATCAGGGCTGGGCAAGCGATTCCGCTCTATACAGTATTCCGTAAATGACCAGTTTTCAGCTTAAGAGCCAATAAATGTCACAGTTTGCCGCAGGAATATGGGAGCAGTTGTGAATGAGAAACCCCGTAGTTTCTTTACCGTTGCGAAACGGTCCTTTCTCTTGGCACCGTAAACGTTTGACAACTGTGATCGACACGGTGTTACATCGAGGCCACGTTACAGTCCTGGCCTTTAAACCAAATTGATTCTAAATATATCGCAATCGCAACTGTACACACGGTTTCACCGGCTCAATGGCTGCGTTTTATCTCATAGGCATTGATGTGACGCCTAGAATGCGTTGCGTCAGCTCAAGGTGCGCACGCGTCGCATTCCTGTCGTCTCGCCCAAGACGCGCTCCTTTCCTAGACGCTCGCAGCGATGGCGGCATCAGGTCGCCTGTGATGTAGACATAGACTTTCTCAAACGCAAACAGTGCCCTGCGCTTTGCGGAAAGATAGAGTGGCCATTGAAGGCAGAGAGACGGGTCGGACCATTGCACCAACGGCAACGGTCTATCACTTGTGCATGCTGCTGTTTCCAATTTTTCCGTTGATCACAATAAGCCTAGAGTCGGCCACTGATACCTTTCAGACTGTTAAGGCCCTTCGAGCATCCGTATGTGCTTAATGGTATACAACAGACCGGCATGCTGCATTCAGGTGGCTTGGTGGGGCTGCCCATCTACGTGACCTTGAGGTCAGATCACATCAGGTCAGGGCGCCGACTGACCTGCTGCAGGCTGGTGGCCTGGTGGGGCTGCCCATCTACGTGTCCGTGAGGTCAGATCACACCAGGTCAGGGCGCCGACTGACCTGTGCGTACCGGCGGCCCAACATCTGTGTGCCTGGTCAGGTCAGGTCAGGCCAGGGCGCCGACTGACCTGCTGCAGGCTGGTAGCCTGGTCGCGCGGCGTGGCCGCCTCCGCGCCGATCCCGCTGTCCGGCGACGGAAGGTCCACGGCCAGGCCCTGGCTGGACAGCTTGTACACGGCCGACGCGCCGGGCCGGATGTACCGCTCCACGAACTGGGCGTGCCCCTCCTGCCCGTCGGCGTACAGCGGCGCGCTGCGGCCGGCGGCGTACTGCTCGGCCGGGTAGTAGTCGCGATAATACGGCTCACTCACGGCGTACGCGCCGCCGCGCAGCGTGCCGCTGCCGCCGACGTAGCTGGCCGTCGGCGACGGCGGCAGGGCGCTGTACTGCGAGATGGGCTCGGCGAACACCTGCGCCGGCGCCAGGCCCGTGTACTGGGCCGTGTAGTGGCCGGCAGACATGTCCTTGGGGCTGGGCGAGTCGGCGTGCAGCGGCGCCAGCGGCGCCACGTAGCGCGGCGAGCCCGGCTCGGCGCCGTCGCCGACGATGACGCCGCGGCGCGGCTCGATGTGCTCGGCCGGCGAGCGGCGGGCGGTCAGGTCCTCGGCCTCGCGGTCGGCCAGCAGCAGGCCCAGCTCGCCGCCCGACACGAGGTCGGCGCCGGAGCGGCTCTGCGAGGTGACGACGGCGCCGGTCGCCGATGACGCGGCCGCCGTGCTCCTGCCGGGAGACGGGCTGTCAGGCGCGGCGTGGCGGAGACGCGTGGAGGCGGAGGCGAGGGGTGAGGGGCGCGAGAGCGCCGCACTGGGGAGTGAGAACGCCGAGAACGCTGCACTGGGGGGCGCTGTTTGAGAAAGGCAGGATGATGGACGGGCTGCTAGAAAACGGCGGAGCGTTGGCGGTGGCGGAAGAAGCCACTGGCAGCTCTACGGACGACGGCATGGTTTCCTAAAGCAGCGGTAATCATATTGTGACTCGTCTAGGCACAGTTTTCAAGCGATGGTATAGTTATACGCGCGGCATTTGGGACATCTCAGACTCCAAACTCAACCCGCCCTAAGACCGCAGGCACTTGTCGGAATCACGGTGAAAGGGTGGGGAAGGTGGAATGCATGTGACAGCGCGGTTTTTGGAAGGAGGCGGAAATGCTGCGGTTTATAGCACGCCAGGTGGGAGACGGATACAATCGCCGCATGTCCCCCACGTGTCATCGCGTCGCACGTCAGGTGCACCGCACAAGGGGCAATGTACAGCGCAGCACCGCCACGGAGCAAGCGTCTCGGCCCATCGGACCGACATCCACGTCCCGCTCGAACATGCATGTCCCGCTCGAACATCCACTTCTCGCTCGAACATGCAGGCATCGCTCGAACATCCAGGTCTCGCTCGAGCACCCCCGTCCCGCTTGAACACCCTTGTCTCGCTCGAACATGCAGGCTTAGCTCAAACATCCCTGTTCCGCTTGAAAGTCCACGCATCGCTCGAACATCCCCGCTCCGTCATGACACCGTCCGCGGCTCGTGAGGTAGGTTAACCGGCGGCGATAGCCGTTCTCCAAGGCAGAGGACGGAAATGACTGCCTCGCCCCCGGCGCGGATCGAAGCGAAGATAGCCCGGCGTGGGACCACACCCTCCGCGCGCCTTTTGATGCGACCGCTGGAAATCTAAGCCTCTATCGGGGCGGACGTCTTGGGAAGGGTGTGGGGAGGTCTATTTATCAAACGGCCCAAGACGACGCGATCCGAAAGAAGCTCGATGCCGCGATTCCACCGCACCGTGATCCTTATCGCCGGACAGAAATGTCTCTACACTAATTTTTCGGCGGACAAAAAGCAACCGAGCCTTATCTGCCATCCGCAATGACAGTGACAATGTGCATTGTGCGGTGGACACGAGATCTTCGCCATCCGCAGAGGGCAAAATGACCCGATGAACCGGACAAATGAACCCCCAGCGGCGCCTGTCGCTGCACCTGCGCCGGCGCACACAGCCACCGAGCGCGACATCCACTGCGCGACCAAACGTCTCGTTAGTGCCGAGAGCACACCGTGTGGTCACCACCATCGCCGGCCGCCCAAATTTGGCCACGCACCGAGCCAACTGCAGGGAGTGTCGGACTAATCTCGCGCGGACGACAAAAATGACGGAGGCAGCGGTAATCTCGCCAGCGTGACGACCGTCGACATGACACCTGGAATCCATTCGTTATCAGTCTCCATGCGGTGCAGGCGGCACACGACTCCGACTCCGCGGTGGCGAAACGGTCAGCGCGGGTCGCTTCGGCCGCGGCGGCTGATGGGATCTGCAGTGGAGTCCAGCCCGCGTGTTCGTATCGTCCGACGCCCTCACGCGCGCTGCTGCAGGAACAACCCGTTGCCTGAAATCGCCGGCCGCGTTAGGCGCGCTCGCTAATCCCTCACGCAGAATGACCAGCACGCGCGCCAGCGGCGAGTTCAGTGCGCCGAAAACGCCTCGTTGAGCAATGCGGCGCACTACAAAGGCGAGCCGTGCTTAGGTCTCGGCAAAATGGCCGGCGATCGACGCGTCCCAGCTCCGAGCGCGGACGGTGAGTAACGTAATCTGCCTGCGCCTGCGCGCGGGCGACGGAGCCCGACGCGACCCCCGGCCCACGGGCGGGGGTCGGAGGACATCGTGACGGTCCCGTGACGGGTCGTGTTACGCGCAGACCGCGTCAGGGCGTGACGGTGGAGAAGTGGAGACGCCGGTAGCGGGGCGCAACGGACCGCGGAGACAGCGCGCGAAAGGAGACACTCGGTGGCGCGGTGCGGGCGGAGCAGGCTTGGACGTTGTCACCATCGTTACGCAGAATCACGCGAGTGGAGCGGAACGGCAGTCGGACATATCTTTTAGAGACAGTGAGGAATATACCAAGTGGCCATGACCACAACAAAAAAACATAGAAGATGTAGAGTCAGATGTAGGAGAGAGAGAGAGAGAGAGAGAGAGAGAGAGAGAGAGAGAGAGAGAGAGAGAGAGAGAGAGAGAGAGAGAGAGAGAGAGAGAGAGAGAGAGAGAGAGAGAGAGAGAGAGAGAGAGGGAGGAAGGCCATGAGACCTGCAGAGCATACGAGAAACTTCTCCCAGATCAGAAACAGATTAGATAAAAGATACGGGAGTACAAGAGGGTAACAGAAGACATGAGACGCTCCGGCCAAGCAGCGAAAAGGAACACAGGACTTCCATCTTAACTGGTGTTTGTGTGGCGCTAACCACTTCCCGGAAAGCCACCCGGTCTCGAGACTTTATGGCCTCTCCCAGAGAGGGGCGACAGGTGGCGATGTTTCGTATCCCATGCAGTAGGCTTACGGGGAGAAGACATTTACGAACCGCACAAACGTCAGGAACAATTCAACAATGTGCCGGACACATTTCCCGCGGGGGATTTAAAGGCTGCAAAAACGTATTTGCAAACAGTGAATAGCGGTTGACAAATCTCGCTGGACATTAATGCTGAGCAGTAAAGGCTTCCTGAGCGAAAACCTGAAGGCACCGCCGTCACTCATTAGACAAAGTGGCCAGTTGTCTGCTGCTTAATTCAAACGCCATTGTTCTTCTGTCGCAAATTTCAGCGGGAGACTGCAAAAATAGCAAACAACATGCGAATGATATTAAGTGTGGGCAAGTCAACTTCACGCCATTCCTGTGCTTCGCATTCACAACCGCGATTGGTGTGACCGTGCTTCGCACTGCAGCCGGATCTTTAGGCTTTTACGACGAGGCGATAACTACCGTCCAATTGCATCAATCTCCTAGTTGCTGATGCAGCCTGATTGGGACGGCCAACGCCTTATGTAAAGGCAATATACAACATGCAAAATGTGCAATTAATTCAATCGTGAAACGTCAAAGACCTGCTGAATCCGTCTCCTTTGAGGCCATCGCACACTGCGCATTGGGCTTTTGTTTGACCGGATAGAGACTTTTTGTCACACTTTGTTCTTTATATATCGGGTTGGGGCCAATAACAGCTCAATGACTGAGATTCGCTTTACAGATTTTACATCGTGGGGGCAGTTTGAGCGCTGGCTTAAAGGGGAAAAGACTTGTTCGTGCACCACTTGCTTCAGATGGAACGTGCTGTCTGTCGACACCGTAGCCGAGCACCCGCCATCTTGCAGTTTTTTTATTTTACATTATTTGAATAACTTCAGATCTGCCGACTTGCGAAGGCATGGAACGCTCATGAATTCGGATGAGGCAAGTGCATTTCAGTTATTCAAAATTGCGTGTAGGCGACCTCTACTTTGCCAGAATAATAAGCTTTGGTCCTGAAGCAGCAGCCAGACCACAGACTCACGTCTATAGGAACCCTGTCGCCGAGGCTATCAGTCTTCAGCATGTAACACAGCCTTCCCGCCGATACGTCTCAACACTCAAACTCAGGTGCACGACAGACACGCCTCCCATAGTCACATAGTCACAGGTAGCCCTCGGCGAGGCAAGCAGACGGAGGTCGGGGCCTCCCTGGCGAGTCCGTCTCACCCCTGCTGGTCTGTCGACTGGGCCCGGAGGACCGGCTTACCCGAACGGCCAGGTGCGGAGGAACGCGTCCATCATACCGGCGCACAGGCACCAAACTAGCCTGCACACGCGGTCGAGCCGGCCGGCCGGCGCGGCGGCGGCGAAAGTAGCCGTGCCCCCAGCCGGCGCTGCCCTCAGGGAGTCCCCCGCCCCCTCGCTCCGCCCATTGACCGGACTGGGGCCGAGGGAGGCGGAGCAGTGACCCCGGGGCCGCGTTGGCTGCCGGCAATGGTGTCGTGTTGGGGCTTGGCGGTGCGTCGCCTGCTGGTCAACGTAATTCGTGGGAAACTCACGCGCAGGCGTTTTTCAGCGTTTCGCGCACATGTAGTGTTCACGCAGTGCTAACATATTCACGCTCTCGGAGAGTTGGTTGGCGATTGGTGGCGGCGGAGACAGCAGGAATGAGCATCCAACGAGAGCCAGACGATTAAAAACAGCAGGGGGACCCCGCGTGTTAAAGCCAGAAAATTGGCCCAAACCGTCAGCTACTGAGATCATAGGATATGCAAAAGGTCACAGCAGCCATTCAGCCCAGCTTCGAGCGGTATAGACAATAGTTGCTCTGATCTTGTAAGGGATATTCATTGCACAGCCGTCGCCAGTTTTCCCCAATTACTTTTCCTATATTTACGAAGGCTGAGTGTTCTTCACAGTTGTAATATTTCACAGTGCTTGAGTGTTTGAAATGAGAAGTTTGTTTCATGTGACAGAAATACTTAAATGCTCAACTTATGCCCAACCCAAGCACTATTCAGAATTATTTGGAACCTCCATTCGCATTGTAGCACGCTGATAAAGGACGCAGGTTCTATACTGACAGGCTTTTTCATCCATATATGATGACACAAGTGTGATGTTCACATATAATGTATATACGATGTTCACATATGTGTATGTTCACATATACACATATGATGCTCCAAAGCTAACGTAAGATGAAGCTCTGCATTGCTTTCAAAAGGGCGCCAGGAAAAATGGAAGTTATTTTATCACTAGTGCTTTCAAGACTTGTTCCTTTACCACGACTGCCCCCAATGAATCACGCTGAAGTATTTTACATTATTGCAGCGGGCAACACCTGCGAAGACTATTTCAAATGGCTCATTCCTCGCAGGAGATAGCGTTCATCTGGCATTGCCTCATCCCCATCAAGCGCAGCTATGGCGCAATGGAAAAGAGAATACCATCAACCACTGCACTCAAAGTCCGCACCGCACCATCGCCCCCGCACGTGCATTCCCATCCGCCCTAGGCGTGGATGATCAGGCCAATTCTCCTGCCAACACGAACTTGCAGGCTTTGGGGCCAAATGGAAGCCTGCAGTAAATGTCTGAAGACGGCGGGAGCCTTGCGTAAGCTGACACTTAAGGGAGGGATCATCGTGGTTCAAGGCACGATAGGCCAACTTGGCCAGAGCGGTACCGAAATCATTGAAAACGACGGCTTCCCAAGAGCCGGAAGCTGGTGATGGCTTCTGACGGATTCTCGCTGCAGAGATTGTACAGCAAGGCGGGGAATCAAACTCCGAGCCCCAATCCCGTCTTTAGTGAGATGCGGTAGTATCGCTTTCCGGACCTGGAAGTTCTCTTAGCATTAGCCTTTAAAAATAGCAATGCCTTTAAGTGGGCTAGGCTCTCGAAAGGCGAATGTTTGCTGGGCATCTGTCCATCTATCTTGCGCTGAACAAAACCAGCATATCTTGAAACTCGGGCAGCTTATGATAAGCACGCATCAAGTAGTATTAAGATTAGTATTGTAACAGAGAGATGAGAAATTGTTACAATATTAATGACATCAATAATGATGATGATGATTATTTGGGGTTTTAGGTGACATCAATAATGTAGCATGACTTGCATACAACCACACAGAGACTTCACGACGCACTGGTTCAGCAGGCTTTCTTATATATGGTTTCACGCAAGAGGTTTTGGATACCCCAAGATGCAGAGTCTTGAGGAGTATGGAAGCCATTTGTGTATCTTTTATGAGGGTTTTGGAAGCCGGTCAACGTGAATATGAACATCACGGCACGGACTTTACTTGGGCGTATATTGCTCGCTGGTGCAGGTGCTCGCTTCGTCGTATTTCGCCGTAATTTTAAGGTTACTCTATGTTTTGCTCATAAGCTTCTCCGTTCTTTTGTCATTATGCATGTTTGTGCTGCGGATTAAAGGCAACTGATGGGCTGGCGTCATTTTGACTTCCATGTTTTCGGCTTTGACGGAAACATGTCAATGACCCAGTTTCTAAAAAAAAAAATATTGGCACTTGAGCTCGAATAGTTCTCCTGCTTATCAAATTCGGTCGCACTGGTCAGGAGAGTCGGCTTTCTCACCGGCTTTAATGCGAGATGCAAAAATTTACCAGAGTTATTTTTATCTAGTGTTTTTGATACAAGGTTAAGAGGAGGAAGCGAGAGTGCCTATCAAAAACATTGAGATCTTTGTGAGCAGCTTACAAACGTTCCCAAGAAACCCACGATTCCCTTGGTACCATCTTATAGGCTGGAAAAATCATTCCGCAGAGATAAAACACTGATTTTTGAAGACTGAGATTTTACCGTCATTTGGCAGAAGAGGTCCCCGAACCAACACGCCGATTCTGTCAACCGGCATCACCCACTAGCCCGACCTCCGCTGCGCCCTGCACCGTTAACATCCGAGTCGTTGGCCGCTGCTTCTGACACCCCATCTCCTGCTGAATCAGCTAGCGTCAGGTAACCTGACAGAACAGACTTGTTCAAATTACCGCTGTCGGCTGCACTAAGCCCTGCGGCACGCGGCGGCCGGGTCGGGGGCTCCGCTGACCTTTGCCCAACCAGGGGTCATCGCCCGTGGCAGCGATGGCGCGCGGCGGCCAGCCGACCAATCACAGCGCGGCTAATACCGCAGCGACGCCCCCCCCCCCCCCGCCCAACCCCCTCACTCAAAGAGCGGCGGCCGACGGCGGCCTTTCCGTCACTGTGCAGAAATCCTGCGGCACTTCCGGGTTGCAGAACGGGTCCCGCGGGTAGCGGCGACGGGGGACCGGTCCTAGGCGGGTCAGCGGCGACCAGACCAGGTAGCGGGAGGAGGTCAGGTCGGACCGTAGCCTAACCAGACCCCGCTAAAATGAGGTCCGTACGGAACTGAACTGATCAAACGCTTGCCGGTAGGAATGCTCAGCATTGTTTCGCGGCGATTACGATTCTGATCTTATCTAGGATTGTTCGCCGACAAGGGCCAATGGACTCGCCAAAGCAGAGGTATTTTTAAAAAAAATACGTCGATGCGTTAGCGTCCGGAAATGTGGGCATTTCGACGCATTTCGTTACCGACACTGCCATGGCTTGGCTGAGGCTGTGGTGGGTCTGCTTGTTAACGTTGGAAAATGAACTGTTGTTTCAAATAGGCCAATAACAACGGCGGGAATTCACAGCTATACGTCATCAAGCATTAAATGACGAACGCTATATACGCCATAAGAGACGCGATGTGAACGCGCGTTATGAAACCACGTTTTCTGGCTTAATCGTTATTGCGAATACTGCAAAAGAGCACTTCAAAATTGCATAATGAAACTCATTTTGCTTAGGTGCTGAACTCAATTTGGTGTCCGTAGTCAAGAACCGGGTGAAAATAAAAGATATCCTTTTGAAAATAGCTTCCAGGTAGCATATCTTACAGCATGCGACACAAAAGAGAAGCGTGCTCTTCAGTATCAACCCATAGGTGTGCATGAGTGCAATTGTGCTCTCGCACTTTTAATGTTGTCCAATCGCTTCATGGTGTGAAACGAAGATGAAAAGTGATGAGCAGCTTCTATGACAAAATATTTTCGTCCTCCAGCATTACTGAAAACCGGCAAAACTCTTGTGATAACAATAAACAACGAGAATGATAAAGCAAACATAGTATAAATATTCTGTAACACAGTTGCTCTGATGTTGTTTTGTTATTGCAGCCTCGTATAATTGCAAAGAGGTACGCTCACGCTATGCTTAACAACACGCATAGTTATTTTAACTTGGCGTAAGCAAAGACGGCTCTAGGCCATTCAGCACTATTAGTCCGGGGTCCTTGTGCTGGCAATAATCGACATTCAGTATACCAAGATATACTTTGTAGAGCCAGGAGTAAGGATGGCAGAAAAGCAAGAAGAGCAGAGCTGCGGGAATATGACCCGTTGCGCAACGGGACTTCCGTTCGCTGAGCCATAGCGCGGCTGGTGAATACTGTGCCGCAATGTTTGCCGATCACTTTCGGGTGCCGACCTTCTTCAGCACCTATTTCAAGTGTATAACTAACACGTATTGTAGCTTAAGGAATGGATAGCTGTCAGGTGCAGGAATGTCATGTGAAGCGAATTTCTCGGAGGGATGTCGCGGCTTTTCACCAAAGGGGAGTGATCCGCATTTGTATCTGGGTTTGAACCGAAATACCCATCTTAAAGATCACACGATGCAGCCTGCAACCCTGCCCTTCGTAAGGCTTAAAGCCCTCTAGTTTCTGAGCTACACGCCGGCGAAGATGTGCAGAATTTTTCGAGTGGACCCAGGATTCCATGACGTCATAGTGACGTCATCTAGATCCTGCCATTCCATCAGCCATGCGGCGATCAAGGCAAATAAAAACATAGTTGTCTGGTCATTCCTAGCTACCGTTCGTGCACACCATTTCCAGACAAAACAACCATCAGATGTATCTCAGTCAATGTTGTACAAGTTACGATGGCGTAATCAAACCATGACGCATTGAGGAGCATATTTACCAAACAGAGAATTGTGTAGTATAAAGCAGCTTTTTCCACTTAAAGCTAACCAATAGTTATGAGTGAGCCTTTTTCATCGTATCTGACGTTTGCTTCAATATCTTTAAATGCAGAGCATTCTCTTTAATGTAACCAAGCTGTTACTGTTACGATGGGTGAGATAGTTTGGTACCTCTTACTTAGGCTATCATTCTACCACCTAAACGGCACTCACGGCAAAATCCGGACGACATCATAGTCCTCTTCCACTCATATGTTACAGAGTCGATGTGCAAAAACACAAAACAATACAGTTTGTGCGTTTAAAACATGGTTGCAGATTTTACCAAACAATTTAGATGGGGCACCATTTACAGGTGTTGGAAGATAGCCCTGGTCACAGAACACCCTACTGATCGGAAAGTTAGATGGAGCGAATGGTTGCTTGGATGCAGCATGCCAGGAACCATAAACATCGGATTGTATTTTCTGAAAGCAGCAATAATTTCGTTCCACCGGCAGCAGCGATGTTGCGTCAAACCCGATCTGACACGCTCTTCCAGCGTTGTTGCAGAAACCATTGGTCACCACTGAGGGTTTTACATTCTCATCTTTGAGTCAGCCGTTTGTTAGTATTGGAACTGAAATCGAATTACCCGATGCTATTGGACAAGCCTTTGATGATGGAACACTCCGAGATCATATAGCATGCGAGGCAAGCCACCGTTCCGTAAATGAACATCGGGTGACGGCACTAACTACGAGCGAGGCCGCGGACCGCGCCAGTCTCAACGTCAACTGTCGACATTATCTACAGGCGAGGCCGCGGACCGCGCCAGTCTCAACGTCAACTGTCGACATTAACTGCAGGCGAGACCGCGAGCCGTGTCAGTCTCAACGTTAACTCGATGGGAACGTTAAAGCCTCAGCGCCCGGCCCGGATGAGCTCGGCCAGTCACACTATTACGGACTTGTACCTTTTGCAGGCCCCATGCCTTCTGATGGGTCTGTACCTTTTGACGGGCCTGTGCCTTCTGACGAGCCTACAACTTTGCATTCACAGATCGCACGGACATGGAATGTTTCAATAAAGACTGGCATATTTCTTCAAGAGCTGTGCGACATGATATTTTCGGGGCACAATAATTGCGTTTTTTATCAAGCGGCTCACCTCTTTGCTCGATTAACGTGGGAAATTTAATATTTTTAATCGCAAAAAGCTGACGACCGTGTGCAGGAGACGAGGGAACAGATCTCGGCCCCCTAGCGTCGCTCTCATGTGAGACTATCCGACACGTGCAATTGGTTGCAAGTGACGGAGCCGTCCGCTTTCAGGGCGTTTTTCAAGATGAAGGTGAATGCAGTGTACACAAGTCATCAAGCGATCTCAACTATGTTCGATTCGTAAATGTACAAGCAGCGAACCGGCCAGTAGCACACCGCGCTAAAATCATGAAAATAGGGATCCAGCGCTTTGATACCCTGTGCGTCTGGGTTTCCAACGCGACAGTTTCACTTACTGATGTTTACGTATCATCTGCATAGTAAAAATGATCATTTTTGTTGTCGCTTCGCTTTTCTTCCTCCGCAAAGACGTCTTACTGTTCGCAACAGTTGAAATCTAGGCCGGCAAAGCTTTGCGGTGTTTTCAAAACTCAGTCAAGACTATTCTAATATATTTGATTCTTTAAATTCTAACAGCCTGCTTCGGCCAACCTCAGCCGGCAGAAGGGACAAACAAACATGACGCAAATATCCCAGACACTTCACAGCTCTTTAAAATGTCGTCCGACGCTTCATTCCAGTAGAACAGGCTGGCGCAATCAACCAGTCTTTGAAAAAGTGAACGCATAGGGGTTCCACCAAAGCAGACGCCCGGTCCTGCGCCACCGGTACGGCTTCGACCTTGGGCGAGGGCTCGTACTGGCTCTTGATCATTCCTGTTTGTCCACCCATTCTCGTGTGCTGTAGTTATATAGCACTGGCAGGTGGGTGTAGCCGAAACGAGTTCACCTTGACTGGTGACCGGCCAATGAAGACGAACCTTCATTGGAATGTCACCAGATCGCATTCACGTAGGAGCGTAGTATCACTATTGATGTCAGGCGTGGTAACTGAGCAAATACGCTTTGAACAGCGGGGAAGGTTAACGAAGTTACCATTTCTCGAGGCTTTTTTGATAAGCATCCTCGGGGTGCCTGTGATTTCGAGCTCTCGTTACAGGTGATTGCTGAGTAGTCGGTGTATCTCGGTGGTGTAGCCCATGGTGGCTTGGCGAAGACTTCATTACTTTTGTCAGTTTATGAGGCCCATGGGGTTTCTAAAACATCAAATAGCAGATCTCCAATACATTAGAGTAGGATGCCGAGCCTAAAAATGTGTCCGATTTAAAACGAGCCCCAAAGCGATGAACAGGAACGCTTTGGTTGGAATGGACTCTATACCGACTCGGCACAGTCCCAGGCAAATTCCTGGCTATGCCACTAGCGCACAACTTGTGCTGAGATATACTGTATAAGCACACGATATCAGATGTCACCCTCATTAGCACGGATACTTCAGTAATTGCGCTTTCATGTTTGCACACTTTCTTAATCTAAGTGCAAGTTTGCGTCAAACATACCCGTTCTACGTGAGTGCAAAAAGGGCCCTGTCAAAGCGCCCAAATACCCTCATCATTAATCAAGCATCGCTGGCTTGAGCTCGGCACAAAACACTCAGGAATCTCACCAAAGTTCGTCGGACTTCAGCGCTGCGCAGAACGGTCTGCCGCTGCCGCAGCCTCCATCCGGAAGACTCGTTCGCCGCGTTAACAACGTTGAATCCCCGCGAAGCGCACGCCGTCGCCAAAAATGCCTCTGCGGTCAATCTACATTCCGGCGCCGCGGTGAGCGAACGGCTCAGCGGCGTGAGACCCCGAGACCCCGACGTGAATTTCCGCAAGCGAGGAGACCGTTAACCCGGACGGCGGACGGACGCGCCCCTCGTGCCGCGGGCTTCCTCACGCTCAGCGTGGCTCGAGCTCGCGATACGCCGCCGCCTTTCCAACCTCAATCGCGGCCGGAGTTTTGCGCAGAAGCGGGAGAAGCCGGTTGTTCCGGTAGTGCCGGGTCAAGCCGTGACCAGGTCAGCCCCGGTCAACCGTCCGGTTCCGGCTGTGCACTGGCCTGCGGTCGGCTCGACCTGGGGGTACGTCAGCGTCGACAGGTATCATCCTGTCAAAAGCCGGCGTCGGCGACTGGTTCCCCATGGTCCGCCGCCGCCAGGACTGGCTTGGCGGGGGTCATAACAGTAACAGTTAGGAGGATTCCTGAGATAAGCGGTACCGGGCAGAAAAAAACCTGTTTTGCCGCATAATATTCCTTGTTGAACTTAGCCAGAACTCTTCCGCACAGAAACGGAGGGGTAGGCGGGGGGCATGCAGTCAGCTCGCTTTGGAAAGAGCTGAAGAGTGAACATTTGGTTGCAAGCCCGAGCGGGAATTTTTTCTCTTGCGCTGCTTGCCGGATCTGGCAGGGCTAGCTGGCTGCGGCTGCCGCTTGTGGTCCCATGCTCGGCTCGAGTCCTTCGAAGTCTTTCCCTTTCCCTGACGGGGCAGTGTGGGACGGGGATCAACCGGCCGAGAGCATTCTAACCGCGGCAAATGCGGCAGTGAGCGGTGCGCGCGCCAGAACGGCGGCCTCAAGCCAGGCGCACTGGCGGCCGCCATTTTGTCACCGACGGGGCTGCGCCGACCCGGCCGCCCGGGCGCACCTTCAGTTGGCGCCTCACGCGCTATCGTGGGGAGCGCTGTCCTCGAGTTCCGGGGTGCAAGTGACGTTTGACATAGGACGCATCAATTATGCGCTGGAATTTTAAAAGCAGTGTTTTTTTATTTGGTGCCATCTTTCAGGGATTAAGACTCAGAAGTTTTTTTCTCGCATAGTTCAGACGCCATTCCGCATTGACAACGCTTCCGGGTTTGAGACTATGCACTCACATATCTTTGAATCTTAAGTGCTCATAGCGTGTCTGGGACATTTTTCAGGTTACCTCGATTGCAGCCGATGCATTTTTTGTGTCGCAATGCCCGTACCAAGAGGAATCCACGAGTCACATGCGTCATTCGTTTGCGGCACACTTTCTAACTTTCGAAAGCCTCTGCCGCGTCCGCTTGAATGCCTCGATATTAATCCCACGTGCTGCGCAAATAGTGTTTAACTACGTAGCCGGAAATAACGGTCTGCTGTAGACAGGTGAATGAGATGAAACCTCCTTATGTCTTTAACACGCCCATCATTGACTGAGTGAACGCGATGCCGGACGAAAACCGTGTACAGAAGTTGATGAGGACTGCTTTCACATGCTGCCGGTAATTTGTAGGATCGCATCTGATGACATGTGACATGTCATGCGCATACCAGCAACGGTCAGCGGGCCTCGTCCATGAATGTGATCCGTCTCACGTCTGACAGCAGGCATGCTCTGATCCAGAGATGACGGAATCAAAGGCAAGTCAGTGCTTTGGTGACTGCGCCCTAAAGCTTTGATGCGCGCATGCCCGCTTAGCATGTTGAGGGAAGAATGCCTGTCTGCGTCCTCGCCGACAACGGGAATGAAATGTGGTCATATATCACTTTTATTAGTTGGGAGCTCTTATGCTAATAAAAGCCAACTTACAAACTACCAAGATATACTGCTTACAGCAAAGTCGTCAGGCAGGCATTGCTTATATTTACAATATAATAAATATATGCTTGATAGGCTTATTTAACCACTACATCCTGGTTCTCAATGGTCGGTTGTCGTCAACGGAAGAAGTCCCGACTCATTATCAGTGCAGGAGCTAAAGGTCTTCTTTGCTTAAATGACGCGTGTAACTAAGCTTTCTCTGAATTCTGACCAAGGTGACCAAGTCTTTGAGTTGACCAAGTCGTGGGTGGCCGCCGTAGGCCACCACTTACGGGCGTAAACAAACATGTATTTACGACCACACTGGACACCAGGTGATTGTTGAGGCGGAATCGGAGCAACAGTGCCAGACCTGTGCCGGCACCGCTATTCAGCCAGCTCTGCTGATTCATTTGCCATATGTAAAGCGAGACGCCTTTTGTAGTGTGGCAGAGTTTATGCCATAACAGAAGGAATTGCTATCGTCATATCAATTATGTCTGCACATATGCAAACTGTCGCGGTTGGGTAGCAATGTGAGTGGGTGTTTTCAGTGTGTCGTAATTTATGTGCGGCCTCTGCACGGATTGACAGGTGACATTGCTGGAATACTCACTGGACATGGGTCCGCCAGGCCGGGCGTTTTAGTTGATGTATTCAATAAACTGCGGAACGTTTACGTCTTCGGTGACTGACAAGGCATAAAGTTTGAAATGCGGTTAAATTGAGTAGATATCGAGGGCAATGAACAAGACTCTACGCCTGCAACGTTTCCACTGTGAAATGTCTCTCAGTGTTATGTAACGGCGTGTACGGCTTAGGAAAATGCGGCATTGGTCTCTTCCAGGTCAAATACAAGCGCTCCTCGCCGTCAGACGGGTTTGAGATTTGTTAGTGAGCTGTGACCGGAGCTTTCGCCTACGACGCGCAGTTCGTTGCCCGGGTTCGCATGCTCTGGCCGCTTGCATCTGGCAATCATCCTTAAATGGTACCCGGAACGAGAGCGTTTATGGTTTATGTACGAAAACGTGCGTCAAATGCCCCCATCAACTCACGTAGGTACTAACAAGACGATCATGTTCGTCTTTTCAAAATCCGTTAGCACTCTGCCGCTGCGACGAGGGGCTTCCCGGATCTGGACTTGGTTTTGGTGTGTGTTGTTCAGCCTTTTCACAAGTTTGGAACTTTTTATCTTTCATGTTGCTCAAGTGGCAGGGGTGAAGAAATCGCAGTGATTGCTACAGAGTTGCAGTAAAAACCAGCCTTATCAAATAGTTTACAGGCAAATGCCTAGCATTTGTACACCACAACGCTTGGACATTTATTTTTGAGTGTGCCTCTCGGCGCTTAAGGCAGCGCTGGCCTGATGAGAGTGATTGCAAGGATAGTAGTAGACTGCATGGCGGCTCTGACAGCTCGGGCCGTTTAAGTTGCTCAACTTTCCCATAGTTCTACTAAGATTCACTCGGCCTGCGCCCTCGCTCGTATTCAGTGCCGACATACTGCATTTCCAGGCGAAATGAAACCCCAGGTCGTCGGCCTGCATTTGACCCCGTCGGTTCCCGCACCAATTGCCTGTTCCCGCACCCTGTGCTACCAGCACTCAGCGGGGCTTGGTTTTTGTAGGTATGTCACGATAAATCGCCTTCATTCTAGGCGCATGCATCAATATTGTTTTCTTGCACAGCAAGACTGGTCTGATTTTGATCGGTCTGATTTTTCGTGGCATCATATAGTCCATAAACAACGATGTGCCACACCTGTTGGAAACTTGAAATTGTAGTACGTGGATGTATGGAGTATGAAATGAGGAGTAAGGCCAGGGTTGATGGACGCTAGTTTTTTGCTGGAAGAGGTGAGCCAATGCTTGTTCTTGAAGTAGTTCGTCTTTCACCTACCGCGTATTCCCCGCAAAATGCACACATTGCAAAGGAAGTTCAAGGAGGCTATAGGGCTGGATCTATGGCGATATATTAAGAGAAAGGTTCGTGCATACTAATGCGAGCTGCTTCGAACCGATTTTTGTTGACGATAAGGTGATTTTAACGCATCGTTAAGAGTTAAGGTTCATACATTGCAGAGTTGCATACATTAGGTCTCAGTGGTGGTGTCAGGAGCAGGAATGTGGCGAAAGAAAAGCAAATGAGATTTATGCGCACCTCAAGGTGATAACAATTATGCGGTTTCACTCCTAGCCTTTTTGCATGGCCTAAATCAATCATGGGTTTGTGATATTACAATTGGTGGATAGCACACAGCCGAATGGACAAATACTATGTTTTCCAGAGCGATACCTTGCCTAGTATGAAATGTCTTCGGTAACCTCATCCCCGAGCTCGTGCTTTCGTCACTGACTTAAAAATGGATTTCATACATGTTTTCAGGCTCTCCATAGTCATAACAAAAACCCCAAGAGGTTTTTTTAGCAAAGGTTTTGTGTTGTTTTTTATTGAGCAAAAAGCAAAAATGTCAAGCAAAAAGCAAAAAAGTGGTTGAATAGTTTCAAAGACATCTGAGGAAGAGGGGACGTCATTGCTTCCCCCCCCCCCTCTCTCGGCTCTCTGTGTAACGAGAGCCTGATTTCCCCCCCCCCCCTCCTCTCTCTCTCTCGCCTCTTCTCCCCTCTATCTCCTCTCTCTCCTCTCGTCGCCTACTGCTCTCTCTCTCTCCTCTCCTCCTCTTCTCTTCTCTCGTCTCACTCCTCTCTCCCTCGCTCTCCTCGCCTCTCTCTATCTCTCTCGTCTCTCCTCTCTCTCTCTCTCTCTCTCCTCTCTCTCTCTCGCTCTCTCTCTTCTCCTCTCTTCTCCTCTCTCTCTATCTAGTCCTCACACTCTCTCTCTATCTCTCTCTCTCTCTCTCTCTCTCTCTCTCTCTCTCTCTCTCTCTCTCTCTCTCTCTTTCTTTCTTTCTTCGCATAGATTTGAAACGAGATCTACCGCGTGAAAAAAGGGTTAAACATCAACGTACAGTGTAGTTAAAGCTGCTGGGGTCGATAGTCTGCGCAGTTTATGACGTCTAAAATGTGTCTATCTGCTTGCAATGGTTTGGTTTACCAAAAACTCCCCATCTCAATTTGTTCATGACCAGCAGCGGAGGTTTACTCAAACAAACTATCCCAACTTCAAACCGACTCGAAACACCTAAAACATTACCAGGTTTGTGCTGTTTTTGGCTGTAATTCGGAGCACGTAGACGTTGCAGTAATACAAGAATCATGTGGTCTTACGCGTTTCTCATAGAATCCTTGTTAAGCACAAAATGAACAAAATCATGCAAGTGTGAGAAGAGAGCTCCTGGCAAAAACAAATTTATAGCTTAGTAAAGAATTTGAAAAGCAGAGAATCCGTATGATTTTTATGCATCGCAGACTTCTACTTTTTGCTCAACTCATGATATTTTATTATATTTTAACTAGAAAGAAGCCATTTAAGTGCAAGGTGATCCAATCTGCGGGCAAACATAAGTGGGACAAGAAGCTTTCCCGCCTGCCGGAGCAGTCCGTTGTTGAGCTTGGTGCTGACGCGTTATATGCATCAGGATGTGCATGCATGCACCGAAGCCCTCATGCTAGAGCGGCTCGTGCGCATTGTTGACAATGATGCGAACGTTTCAACCTGCGTCGTAGTTATATAATTATGCTGGCTGCAGCAAGCGAGAACAAAAATCTGATTTTAGGAAAGTAACATAATGAACACAGAAACAGCGAGCTAAAAACACGGCAAGCACATACACATACATCTGTTTGCTTGTTGATGTTAATGCAGTTGATTTTCTGAGCAGTGGCATGTTCTCCATCAGCAAACCAAACCATGACACATGTCAACCCACGGCCCTGGATGTCCAGTATGGCCGAGGCGGTCGCTGTCAGCCGGAAGTGTCCCAGGTGCATACGCTCCCTACTTTGTCATGGCATCTGACGTGCGGCGCGCGCCATTCTTGGGAAGGTCCTTAGTCAAGTGGGACAGGTCCTCTGTGGTATCCTCCATACATTTGGGGGGGGGCTTCCTTCCATCCCCCCCTCTTTTCCTGAGCTTTAGCATAGGGTCCACAGGTGTCGTGAGGAAGACGCTGTCCACAGGTTCCAATGCGCCCATCAACAGCTATGAAAAGCTACCACCTGTGGAACAAGTAGGCACACCACGCAGGTAACACCAAAAGGCGCTCGTCAAAAAACAAATAAAGCAGTCGGCCCTCCGATACCTGGCTCAGATTCGCGAGATCTCTTACCGACCCATGACATCAGAAAGCCCATCAGCTCCACGCCAGGACACTGGCCCTCTCTTTTCGAAACGCATCCCGAGCACATCGCGCGGCCGTTCTGACAGCACTGGCGCAGCGCCATCGCCGCGCCCGGCGTACCTGTAAGTGTAGTAGGCGATAGCCGGCTGCACGTTATCCGGCGGCGGCGGGCCCTGGATGTCCAGCATGGCCGAGGCGGCCGCCGTCAGCGGGTGGTCGTAGCCTGCCGCCTGCCACTCGCCTTCCGGGTCGGCCTCCGGCGCCGGCGCCGGCCCCGGCCCCGGCCCCGGCCCCGGCCCGGCGGAGGGCGAGTCCACCGGCGGCGCCGCCTCGGGCGGCGGCTGTGCCGGCACGCGACTCACTGCGGGGAGAGGGCAGGGGCGCCGGTCAGGGCACAGACGGGGTGCGTGGTAGTGCTGGGCATGTCGGCGGAACCGGGGCCGGGTCTCTGTCGACCCTCACGCTGGGAAGTCGCTGGCGCGGTTTTGAACGACATAAACTAACAGTGCACGGATACATTATCAACTAACACGCATCAGTGGTTAACGTGAGAGCAGCGGCAGAACTGTGCTAAGGTGCAAACACTCGGCGGTCCACGAAACGCTAGCAAGTTTTGCTGCCCTTATATTGGGATGAGTCTCGCTGCTTTACAGGTACAGCACGAGGATGATTGCGTCCGTCGTCCGGATGAGTCAGTGCCTGGTGAGTGAGTGGGTGGGCTGACGTCTGCCTGGCGCATTAGGCTTGAGTCAGACCGCAGTGGTAAGTGGTGTCCAGAACAGCTGTGCAAAGTGTCTCTTGCCACTTCGTTTTCGTTCACCTCAATTTTCTGATACCCCATGTCATAATGATGAGACAGATTGGAGTTTTGGCAAAAAAATGAGCTGGCAATTGCATCCACCGACATCAGCAATTCAATGAAGTTGTACATATTCGAGGAAAAGGTGATGTCAAATTAATACGGTTACAGCTCACAATGCAGCATTGCACACGTGCAGACATTGCAAAAGCCCCAGGCGAGATCACTGGTCTTCCCGAGACAGCCTGAGCGCCTCAGATAAAACCATTTTTAATTAGCCTCTAATTCTGTAGACTTAGCCGGGTCGTCCGGCGGACTACTTGTAAACGTCAGATCTGATCAGAAAATCCTCGTTGTGAAATCGTTCCATTTTCGTCGCGAACTGAGTGGCCGCCCGGGTGAAATGGCGGTAATAAGAAACTTAAGCTTCTTCTCTAGATGGTTAGGTTGCAGCATCTGTCTTGCGAAGCCTCAGACGTGGCGAAAGTTAAGTCGAAACACAGTAAAAAAGCCGTAGTGAAATGAAAGTTAGTGATCACTGTTTGCGATGACAACTTATCCGCAAAATAATCCTGCATGTTTGGCAATAGGTAAACTAAAGCCAACGACGCGTCAGCGAGTTTAACATTTCTTAACATTTAATATTTCTAACCAAACAAGCGCGACCTGCTCAAATCACTCGTGCTGCGGTGTGCCACAAAATAAAAAGTGCAGCAGGTTTGCCTCACCCACCGACCGACAGACCGTCTGAAGGTAAACTGCTCCGCTCACAAAACCAAAGAGTTCCCTGATCCTACCGACCGCGTTTCGCCGGCAACCACACCACCACTCGAAGCGCATGGCTCGCAGTGCTCCCTACAAAGCGGTTCCCAACTGGCGTGTGTGGGTGGTGACGCCACGCTGATCAGACCTGCTGCCGCCGGCGGCCGCCGAGCTGGGCAGGGCAGGGGCAGGACACGTTCGGCGGGATTGGGGTGGGTCGGGAGCGGAGGGGGACCGGCCCAGCTGGCCCTGACGGGTGTCCGACCGCGACCCCCACGCCACAGCCCGGGGGCAGATGGCGGACGGGTTCCGTTCGACGGTTACTGGTCGGAGCGGTCGGCGACTGCCGGGGAAGAGCTGGACTCGTGCGACCCGGCCAGGGTGCCCTGGACTCCGTGTGGGTGACCCTGTCCGGTGAAGTGGATGGTGTTGTCGGATTTGATGATAATTTGACCAGATACGGCGCGTGGATCATAGGTGCTGCTCGATCTTTCTGCGTCGATCTTTGGCCAAGAAGGAAAACATTTTTTTGAAGACCAGCCGAAAGCACCCTTTTCGCCAGCCTTCCTCCCCACCCCACCCCTTCTTCCCCACTCTTCCCTGCTATCTCTCTAACCCTGGACAAAAGCTACTTCTGGTTCTTATAAGGCGTCACGGGGTGATAATGTCGATCGACTATTTTGAGGAAAAAAAAACTCAAAAAGCCACAGACAACGCGCCAGCGTTTTCAGTTCCGGGTGCAGCCCTGCAGATCCTGGGAGCGAGCTCTGTTGGCGTTACGGCCAAATTGTGCAAATGGCGTCACCAGAAACAAAATGGCGGGCGTTGCAGAGTCACTGCAATCGCGACTGGACTTTTTATCCGCTCAACGCCCACTGGAAGCATCCCGCAAAAACTAGCATGTCTCCTCTGTAAAACCGACTTTGCTGATGCTGAGCCCCTATCAAGCTACCACTGATAAAGCATGACACAAACCGTTGAACTCCAGAGCAGAAGTAAGCTAGCATGAATTCATGGAGAATTATGCAACAACGTTTAACTTGCTGTACAGTGTACGTAAGCCAGGCGAAGCGGATGAAGGCGCGCAGTGGCCATCTGATATTGGCGCCACGCGTCAGAGGCCGACGCTGAAGAACGCGGACGATTAGTGCTTCCCCAAATAAATGGCAGGCCAGATGGTGAGTGCAACGCGCTGAATGCATCACATCAGCCTAAATCGCACAACCGTCCCTGCATGCATGGGCCAAGTCCCGCGCCTTGGAAGGGGGCCTTCATCTGTGATGATGCTGCGGCATTCTGATTCAGTTTCCTCTCATCTGATCGGGCGGCAGATTCAAACGGCGAACATGATAGATGTGCAGCAAAGACTGTCATAGTCTAGCCTCGTCAATAACGGGGTGGGGGGGGGGGGGGCTTTGTTGACATGCGGTTTAACCGGCTCTGCGTAGCGCGGGAGTGGCTCTGAAAGATCCACAGCACCGTTCAAATCCATGTCTGAATAATGCAGTATGGTGCCTGGGCATTGGCCCCATCGATTTCCACTAAATAGATAGGTTTTATATCATTTCAGTGAGTATTCGTTTCTGTAGCTCCTTCCATGGAATAACTGTTTTGCATTCCCGATTCGCGATTGAGGCGACGCCAAGCGGAAATTCGGAGCATCTCTTTATATTGCGTGGCAAGCGCATGGCCAAACGCTGGCTGATAGCGTGGTTATGCACGTCTTTCCCTAGCTATTCCACGCTGTTCAACGCTTCAGAGTAGCCGTGAAAGTCATCGCTGCAATATCTGTAACTTGCTTGGTTTATAATTGAGTAGGTAAAGTGGAGTTAATGTTAAAGTATCGTTGTCCTCTGTGTTCAATTAAACATTCTTGGGCTCGTGCACAAAGACAATGATAGCACATTACCTCGCTCCTCATTCTTTAGCTTCCACCTTCCGTTTTCAATTCTTTTTTATCCATAAATTGAACCCGGTGAACCCGGCGAACCCGGTGAACTCGGTGACCCCGGTGAACTCGGTGAGCCCGGTGAGCGCATAGGTCAACGTTTTGCGTACTCATGTCGGCGTAGGTCGTGTTAGGCCCACGTAGCATTCCAGATGGCACCACACTGTCGCGTGGAGGCTAACACCGCCCCTCCATGTCAGGGGCGAAACCGCCTTACACCATGCACGCCACTGGTAGAGCACCGACAACGACACATTTCGGTGTTCTTTTAGAGGCTGCATGGGAATGTAATCGATAGGAGCTTTCTTTCACTGCGCTTAAAACAACGCATTTAATTTAGGTATTTGTATTCGCATCGCGTATCTCGTTTGTGAAAACGCTTTCGTTTCAGCCTTGAAGCTATTCGGTGGCAATTTGGAACTCACCAAAGCTTCGTGAGGAGCGAAGGCGGCATACCCCCGTTCCTGGCTGATTACAAACGGTGATTCTGCAGTATCGAGACCAATGAATGGCGAATTAGGTGACCACCACGCCCAGCCAAGCACTCAACTGTCATGTTACTTGGCATCCCTTATGGCTGGGAACTGCAACAGTAAATTACCTTTAGCCATAGTGAGTGAAGTGGAAACCCGCACAGCCTCAAACTTGGCATGAGGAAAGCTGAGGTACTCGTACATTTTCCAAGTTTTCTGTCGTGCCTTGTAAAAAAAAACGTGGATAGTTTCTCTGAGTGTGGAGGTAATGATGGCTTATCGGGCTCTGGGTTTTATTTTGCATAAAGTTTGGTCGTAATATGCCGACGTTGTTTCCGTTTATGCGCTGCATTTGGTAGACGCAAAATTCAAATGGCCATTATAATGGAGCTACATGATAGCCTACATGGAAGGCAAGCAATACATGCCTGATCATTGCATAATATTCGTTGTAGTTTGCCTTCTTTTTTTGCTCAGAGTTATAAACGCTTCCTTGAACTGTTTCAGACAGTGGGATGGAGAATAGAAAGAAATAGGAAGCAAGCGAGGGAATTACAGAGGAAGATACGAAGAAGATAACGAGCAAGCGAGAGCGGCTTTCGCTCTCAGAGGCTCTGAGGCTGGCTGGAGCAACTACAGAGACAGGGCAACGGCAGGAACATAAAACGAGAAAAGGGAAGGAGGAAGATATAGCCGGATGGGGGATACGCACGAAAGGGAAGTGGTTCAACCAGTTACACTTACGTGAATTTTTAACATCATGATGATTAAACGGTCGCGCGTGTCACGGCCCACAAATGATGCGGTCCCCACGTCCCCCGTCCCGTGGGCGACAGGCCAGCTGAAGTAGCCGATGTTACAGCGCGCTGCCGAGCTGCGGTCCTCAGGATATTCCCTATAATGCGATGCAGTCTCCATGCAGGCTTCACAACTGTCCGCTAGATGGCATGAATGTCCCGACGCTCGGCGTTCCCAGGCCGTCGGGCCGCCGCGGTCACGGTCAAAGTTAACTATCGTAGCACGGAATTTAAAGCGGGCAAAGCGTGCTAAGCTAAGAATGACTTGCTGCCCAAATATCTGAATCGGCTGCTATTCCAATAACAAAAGTCGCCACCTGTTGTTTCGTACGTAGCAAGCAAGCCCCCGTCGCAATTTCTCCGATTAGCATCCGCTGCACCGCAGCCGTTCCTGCTGTCTATGTGCTGCACCCTCTGACTGGGTCCGCGCGGGTGTGCGGCCAGGGGCTGACAGAGCCCTCGGCGCCGCAGGGCCCGCCTTCTCCGCACCTGCGCCCGGCGGCGGGCCCGGCCGGTGCTCCTCCGATGGTATCAGCCGATGGCCAGCGGCGCGTGGACGTCGCCAGGCTAATGTCGGCTTTTACGGCGCACTCCGCCACTTAGCGGCGCGACGGGCCGCGCGCGGGCTCACGCGGACGGCGGCTGTCCGCTGTCCGTTCGGACACATCAAGCGGACAGCAGCCGCAGCGCTCGAGCGCTGCCGGTTCGAAGCAGGTGGTGCGAGTTCAGGGCCGTGGTCCTGGTCAGGCTGCTTGCAACGTCTTGGATGCCGTCCCTGACTTAGGATGGTTGGGGTGGACTAATCGGCGTCTTGTTTAAGCTCTGAGTTACAATGGCTAGAAGTGGAGCAGGCCGTGCAAGCACTTGCCTGTGCAAGTGCAATCGTTCTATGGGCTTACAAAGTGAGCAGCACCGATGCATCATTATGTGAACGCTGGTCCTCCATTCATGTCGGCGGGATGTGTAAGCAGGGATGACGACTGCTGACACCTACGCGTTTTCAGACGTCTTGGCTGCCATCCTCCAAGGTCTAGATATAATGGAGCGCACTGCGCAATCCGAACCTTAATTATCACCGACCGGGGAAGGAATGAGCCAGCCGGTGAAAGAACGCGTCGCTCATTGGTGTGACGGCCCCCCTGAGCCCTCGCTCCCCCTTCTAACGGGATCCTTGCGTCACCACGCTTTTGGAGGCGGTTCGCGTTTGGGCGAGATGACAGAGAGGGCGTGACGTGCCTGGGTGTTGGCAGAGGACGCTTGGCACCACTCTGCTGACAGGCGTGGGGGGGGGGGGGGGGCGCCGACTGTGGTGGGTGCGCGATGGTTGAACGATAAACACTGCGAGCAAGCGTGGGGAGAAGGGGTTGCTCTTGTCAATCGTGGGCGAGGTGTGATGTAGCACTGATAGCTTGGCACCTCCGTTATCAGTATAAATGCGCTCGAAGTTTTGCGCACCATTAGTCTTGATTACGGAGTGAGAATCGACAATAGGTGAAATGTAAAAAGTCGAACAGATGTGTGTCCAGGCACGCGTGCACGGACACCTATCTTTGGACGATCGGACAACTCAAGGGACTTTCTCCCAATTAACGCTGATTTATATCCATAGATATCAAGTTTCGTATTAAACAACGCTGTAGATACACACACACACACACACCACACACACACACACACACACACACACACACACACACACACACACACACACACACACACACACACACACACACACACACACACACACAACACACACACACACACACACACACACACACACACACACACACACAACACACACACACACACACCACACACACACACACACACACACACACACACACAACCACACACACACACACACACACACACACACACACACACACACACACACCACACAACACACACACCACACACACACACCACTCACACACACACACACACACCACACAAACACACACACACACACCACACACACACACACCACACACAACACACACACAACACAGATATATATATATATATATATATATATATATATATATATATATATATATCTGTGTGTGTGTGTGTGGTGTGTGTGTGTGTGTGTTTATGTGTGTGTGTGTGTGTGTGTGGTGTGTGTGTCCCCAGACTGGTTTCCGAGAAGCAAAGGTTCTTTATGAACACTAACACGCACCCCGGCCGGGCGGGCGGCGGCCGGCAAGCGAAGAATCCACTGATTGCTCCATCGCGCGGCGGGCCGACACTTTACATTGAGCTCTTTATCAGAAACATAAGCCCAAAAGGCGCTAAACTTCATAAACAGTGTGTTTAGAATTAAATAATGAAGACATTTGTGTACGTTTCATGCTGCTCTTTGGCATGCCTTCATAAGTATTGGCATTCAAAGCTGAACAAGGATGTTTCTAGCGAGAATTGGCGTTTGGCCTGGCGTAAAAGGGTCAATTATTAGGCAAGCAGCATGAAACGTAACGCCTTTTGCAAGCTCTGGTTGATACCAATCCAGTTTTTTCCACAATGCCCTATATCTTTCAGTTGGAAACGGCAGGAGGTGCGCTGCCTCTTCCCATATCAGTGCGCGTGATGGAAATAGGCGAATCCGGTCGAGGGCTAAAATATGAAGCGCAGTTGCCAGTTATCGGGCACGGTAGTCTAACCACAGCAAAGCCGAGTGAAACTCTCTTCACGACAGCATATCTTGTTACCCAATAAAATACGCCGAGGAAACATGTAGCTTTCACATAAGTCTGATGATTTTCACGTGTGCTTTCACATAAGGCCGTTGACATTTTCGCATTTCTGTGTATGTAAATAGCCGCTTGCACTTCCGGACTTACAAGTTCCAACGGAGCGTTACAATGCAAGATGCTCGGAACAAAACACAGAGCAATGTGTAGTTGTTGCAACATCCAAATTCTTCAAGTGATAGCAGTCGATTTTCCGAGTATGCTCTGTGCTCTATACTCTTTTTGAACTCGCGAAGTCCATGTCCTATTGCTAAAAGCGAACCAGGTTTTGACCAGTAATGTAACCAAATGATCCTCCGGTGTGAAGAGGCATGGAAGCACGCGCCACCATATAGTCAATTCACGCAAGTGTACCAGCAGATATTTCATTTAAATAAAGTAGGGCTACCAGAGGATACATTCGCGTGAGTTTGTGGAGCGGCACATTAAGTCCTCACCCTGATAGGGGGGGTCGATGCGACCCCGAAGGTTTTTGAACATACCTCTCCGGAATGTAGTGCGATCACGCCCAAATTGTAAGCAGTCTGTGGGGTATTCATTGCGCGTGTTTTGGCATCAAAACGTGTTCCTAGCTTTTCTGGTTTGGGCGCAGCGGAGGTTTTTGAGCAACACTGCACGGCGATCTACGGCTGGTGCGGCCGGCGGACGGCAACTGACGATGCCGCGGAACCCGCGTGGTGGGCGGAACGCGCGTGGTGGGCCGATATTGTTACATTAACGTAGCCATATATGAAAGGTTATGCCCAAACACGCAAAAATATACACAACTGGGTTTAAAATTGGACAAGAAACGCGCGTATTTAGGTTTTGTGTGACCACGAGGATGGTCCCATATGTATGATGTACAGCTAAAGAAGTGCGATTTTCACGCAAGTTTGACCCTTGACCTGACATGATAGGGTCATTTGTTAACTAACAACATGAACACTAAACCAATCGCGAGATCTTGTTGGGGCCAATAAACTTTTTCTGTTAGGCTCTATCTTTATTAGTTTGGAAAGGCCAGGGTGTCATATCGCCTCCCTCGAATCAGGGCGAGGATTAATAAAGCTATACGTACAGGCATCACAACCTATGCAAGTATTAGAGATATTCATGTGGAACAGCAGATGAACTCCTTATGCAGCTTACCATAACACACACCGAGTTATTGTGACAACATTTTAACATTCAAACATTCTGTTGTGGGCATGTGCTCAACGCTCGTGCCATAAATTAAGACGTGTGCTCCCTCTACCCTTTGTGATTATTTGGCCCATCAATGCGCTGGGACCGCGCAACCATATTAAGTTATCTATCCTTGTCTCACGTTACGGTTTGTTTGGAACTAATGTTTACACATGAACTGCTGGTGGTTACTGAATTCGTCCTGTCGGTAAGTTCAGTTTAATGATGTTGTAGTGTTTTGTAGCGCTTTGGCCGTGCCTATTATCGTATCATTCGGCCAATACACAGGCCAAATACCTCTGATCTGAAGTCGGTCGACACATAACTTCTAGGTGCCGCGCTGATGGCTGCCAAATCTGGCTTTTATGAACCATTTTAGCCGCCCGCGCTGGGCCCAATCCTGGCTTTTATAACCATTTTAGCCGCCCGCGTGGTGGCTGCCAAATCTGGCTTTTATAACCATTTAGCCGCCCGCGCTGGTGGCTGCCAATCTGCGCTTTTACTAACCTTTTAGACGCCGGCGCTGGTTGGCTGCCAATTCTGGCTTTTATAACCACTTTAGCCGGCCGCGATGGGTGGCTGCCAAATCTGGCTTTTATAACCATTTTAGCCGCCCCGCAGCTGGTGGCTGCCAAATCTGGCTTTTATAACCATTTAGC
>NW_023596818.1:11490740-11692083 GCF_011947565.3 Pollicipes pollicipes
GAAGTGCGATTTTCACGCAAGTTTGACCCTTGACCTGACATGATAGGGTCATTTGTTAAACTAACAACATGAACACTAAACCAATCGCGAGATCTTGTTGGGGCCAATAAACTTTTTCTGTTAGGCTCTATCTTTATTAGTTTGGAAAGGCCAGGGTGTCATATCGCCTCCCTCGAATCAGGGCGAGGATTAATAAAGCTATACGTACAGGCATCACAACCTATGCAAGTATTATAAGATATTCATGTGGAACAGCAGATGAACTCCTTATGCAGCTTACCATAACACACACCGAGTTATTGTGACAACATTTTAACATTCAACATTCTGTGTGGGCATGTGCTCAACGCTCGTGCATAAATTAAGACGTGTGCTCCTCTACCTTTGTGCTTATTTGGCATCAATGCGCTGGGACAGCGCTAACCATATTAAGTTATCTACTTGTCTCACGTTAGGTTTGTTTGGAACTAATGTACACATGAAATGCTGGTGGTTACTGAATTAGTCCTGTCGGTAAGTTCAGTTTGAATGATGTAGCGCTTTTGGCCGTGCCTATTATCGTATCATTCGGCAATACAAAGGCAAAAATACATCTGATCTGAAATCGGTCGACACAAACTTATAGAGTGCCGCGCTGTGGCTGCCAAATCTGGCTTTTATAACCATTTTAGCGCCGCGCTGGTGGCTGCCAAATCTGGATTTTATAACCATTTTAGCCGCCGCGCTGGTGGCTGCCAATCTGGCTTTATAACATTTTAGCCGCCCGCGCTGGTGCTGCCAAATCTGGATTTTATAACCATTTAGCCGCCGCGATGGTGGTGCCAATCCGGCTTTTTCTAACCATTTAGCCTCCGCGCTGGTGGCTGCCAAATCTGGCTTTTATAACCATTTAGCCGCGCGCTGGTGCTGCCAAATCCGGCTTTTATAACCATTTTAGCCGCCGCGCTGGTGGCTGCCAAATCTGGCTTTTATAACCATTTTAGCCGCCGCGCTGGTGGCTGCCAAATCTGGCTTTTATAACCATTTTAGCCGCCGCGCTGGTGGCTGCCAAATCTGGCTTTTATAACCATTTTAGCCGCCCGCATGGGATAGGTTGAAATTATATAATAGGTATTGCAAATTGCACCATGGCTGTCAGCCCTATACAGGCATTAAACGGTATTTAGAGAAATTGTTTTAATCAAGTCCGTGGAATTTCCTGTCAAATGTCGAGCATTTGCGAAATGTCAGGGTCTAATAGTGGTGCCTGTAGTGTTTATGCCAACTATTTCCCCCATAAAGAAATCATAACTGGCGGATTAATTGAATTTAGAATGGGTCTGGCTGTAAAGTGTAAAGTACCGCCTCCCTGCTTTGTTCAGAGTGACTATAGGCATGTCTCCTGAACATATTTGTAGAGACATTTTCAGAATTTATAAACACATACATTAATATGGAGATAGCCGTTACGGACGCGGCACCCGGGTTCATTCCCAATACGGTAAGATGCGTCAGCAAACAAGCTAACATCTTCTTATACGGCCTTCGACAGTGACGGAAATAACTGCATAGCACCTATTACCCCAATCCTCCAAAAACGTTGTCTTCCTCCAGACCCACGCCACCCACAAGCTCTTAGAAATGACAACAAGGCATGACAAAAGGAGCGAATGCATTGGAATGTAGCAGATAGTTGTCTCGAGAAAAAGTGAAGTTGTGACTGGATGTTTGCATAGTACACAAGCGTAACACATGACTTACTGAACATTTGTTGTATCATTAAACTGACTGAGCATTTGTTACACTGAACGGAAAACCCTGAGAGGAACTTAGGTGGCAAAATTTCCGGAGCGCGCATCTTGCGATGGTGTAATGCTAAAAGTGTGACAGATTCTAGGAAAGCCGGTGTGGCCGCCCATACACCTTACGCCCCGCATTTTCCCGGCGTTTGTAACTAGAGCATACGGCGAATTATTTTTACCAGAAACCACATATCCCAGAACCAGAACAAGTGCCCGTCAAACCGGTTTGATGGCCGGCTAAGTTTTATTTAAAAGATCCCGAAACGTGCTTCCTGTTCCTGACAAAATATGAGCGTCGTCTTCCACCGCACTGGCAACTCCAAAAACGATGCCTTCAGTCGTTCCGCTTACCTGAAGAAGTTAAAAAGGTGCATATCCCGGCCACTCAAAAGCCTCACTCGCCCTCTGCTCGCGTTGACAATTAGAATCGGACTGATCCGGCCGTTGATTGGCATCCTGCAGGTGCTGCCGCCTGGCGACGGCCGGCGCAAGCTCGCGTCGATAACGTCTATACACGGGCGACGTAAAAACATCTCGGCTAATGAGCGTGCCCTTGGCTACGACTGGCCAGGCGAACACACTCGACAGGACATCTCGGGAACGGTCCTAGATAGAGCCGGAATGTGTGACGCCAGCGTTCGCGCCGCCGCAGGCGGTCGCTTGGCTGGGCGGCGGGACCGCCAGGTGGACCTCGGACCAGAGAGGAGCTCCGACCGGACCACGCCGGCCTCTGCAAGTGCGGCCATCAGTGGGCGGCACCGGCGCGGCTCCTGCTCCGCACCATCGACACCCCATAATGCCGTTATCTGATGCGCGGCGTTTTAGCACATGCCTCCTGGTACGCCGTATAGGCTGGCCCCTTCCCGCGAGCCGCGAGTTTGCATGCAAGCTCGGCACGCTCTCGGGAGGCGAGCGCCGCTGTAGGTGGCGCTGCTGAGGCGCGGCGCGGACCTGCTCGCACGGCGACGTTTCACGGTAGCGCCGCCGCGCCGTGTACCGGCAGCAGGTCACCGTGGCACCCATTCATCTTCGAACAATATGCCGGCGGACGGTTCAAAGTCTACGGCCGCCCCGACAATGAGGGGCTGCATCATTCGACCGGCAGCTGAACATGACACTGCCGCGCCCGACGGCGCGCGCCGCGGCCGCGCTGCCCGCGGCGCCCGGCACATGGCCGCGCCAAGCACGGCGACACGACAGCGGCGGTGTCCGCGTCGACGCGGCGTCGCAGCGCGCCGCCCAGCCTTGAACTCAATACCGCGGGCGTTGCTCAGTGAGCTTTTGGAAACGTCCAGATCGGCGGCGGCGGAGAATACCAAGCAGGCGGTGCCGGCCGTCGCTCGCCCCCCGAGCGGTCCAGCCGCGGTCGGCGAGGCGCCTGCCCGCGCTCCAGGGAGGGGGCGGGGGTCTGGTGTGCTCTGGGTAGCGAGCGCCGTCATCGCTCAAGTGAGAGGTTGTCCAATGATTTCGGAGGAAGACACGGGTCGGGTTCTGGGTGTCTGACCTATGATCATCCGCATGAGGAGTGCCAAAACAAAGCCACTCGCGGAGCCCGAAGTCAGATCACAGAAGTGGTCATTATTCGTCCGTGGCATGCACACTGCGAAAGTGTTATTGCATGGTGGCCATGACGCTCCTCCCCCTCCCATTCCGTCCATCTTCCGATGGCGTCAGAGACTCGTTAGAAGCGAGAGGTCGGTCGTCCATTTCACCGCCGCAGATGACACCAACGGCGGTAAGCCAATGCTAACCGGCACAGCGTCACTATTTGCTACCAGCAGGGGGCTAAGGTCTCGTTGCAGCGGGCGCCCAAGTGCTGGTTGCAATGCATCCGACAGTCGGATGTTGCAAGGTCGGCGGAGACGCATTACATTTGCCATCGGTCCTCCGCCCGTCCCCGGGTCGCATGCTCCGGAGAACTGTGGCGCCGCTAATCTAGTCGAAGGCTGGGCGGCCCCTGCCAGACGCTCTTATCGACCGTTCCCGTCACGCCACCGCAAACAGCGTGACCTACTGGCGGGTGCTGAAACTTACGGCGGGCCGGCGCAGCAGCGGTAACTCGCTCGCGGACGCGTCACGCTCCCGCGCCGGCCGCCCCGCATGGCCCTAAGCCAGATGAACAGCCAGGGCAGGCAGACGGCAGCTGGGAGGTCACCCAGGCGGTGGACGTCGCCAGGGCAGCTCAGCTGACCAGGGCCCACCGCTGGCTGTAGCCAGCTTCATGACGCGACACTACGGATCACGCTGTGTGTATGCTGTGCCGTGTTAGAATTTTAGGAGGGGCCGGAAAGAGCCACTTTTGTCCAGCCCGGGCCTCGGCAGCAGCGGTGTTCAGCACAAGTGAATATCACGGTGTAACAGCGTCGTGTGAGCCGTTGAGCAAATGCGGTTTGGTCCGTTCACAAATACGTCACTAGAACAGAAGAACAGATTTTAAACGTAAAAACCATTCACTGAGGAAATAATGTAAGTTTTTCTTTGTCGTATGAGTATCACCATGAAGCCACTGAGAGTGAAGTGGCTACGTCGGTGATAGAAAAAACCTAAATCGTATTTCAAGATATATGGAAAGGCACGAAGAATTGCCTTAATAGTTATCGGAGTTATCAGCATTTCTTGTACCGAGACATTGCATTATTTTTCACACGTGAAGATGAGTAGCAATCGAGGCAAGGTTTGGGCTGCATTCTGTCACACGAATACGTGCCAAAGGCCTGTTGGTTTAAGGTCTGCGCCCGTCAAAGCCCCGACAAACCGTTGGCGCCGATAAACGGCCATACCTGCGCCATCCCGCGCCCTGGGAAGGCGGAAGGGTCCGGTGCACAGCTGAACCCAAAGTGGTCAACTAGAGGAGGCTCCATGCCCCAAGACGGCCAAAACGTCAACATTCTCAGCCTTTAAGACTGGTTCTGGGTACGTTGGCGCTGTCTTTGAGTCTACTACCCTGCTACCTTCGAGAAAATGCGCTGCATTCACCCTTGGTCAGCGCGCATGCCTTCCAGGAAAGTCTGGGAACAGTCTGGGAAAGTCGGTCAGCACGAGAGGGGCGGGCCGCGGTTGACTTGGACATTGTGAATGTCCGCTGATATTGAGAGCTCATGAACATGAGAAGTGAACAACAAATATGCTCTAGAGCATGATTTGGTTGGTTTATGGTTTATTAATACTATGGTTTATTATGTTAACTTATTATTCAGAATCATGCACGTGGTTCAGTTACGTAGATTTTGTCAGGCTTGGCACGCACTTATGCTTCATATCTTTCCATAACAAGCAGGCTTTTCCAAAGCATCTGGGTGGGTTTCGCCAGCCTAGTGACTTTATCTGTATTGCAGGTGCACACCTGCTTCATTTTGGCGGACTGGCTTATTTACCGATGCATCAAGGTCGTGATTTTAGTAACACCGAAGCAATTCTGTCCTACACGGCTACTCGGCGCGATTTCAAGACGACTCATGGCGTACATTCGCTTTACGAAGCTGGCTAAGGACAGCTGAACAGTACGCCACAACCAGCGGCAAATTCCCGACAACTCCGCCTAGGGAGGAAACGGATAAAACAAAGACAAGAGCGCCACCAATCAGTAGAACGGCACGGAGGCCGCCGGGCGGCGACAAGCCCTTCACCAGCTCCGCCATGGCCGCTCGGGTGGATCCGGCGGCCCTCCCACCTCTTGAGCCGCCGGGGAGCGTGACGCGTGCCAGCGTGACGCGCCCCGTGGGCTCCGTGACGGACACCGGCGCTGTACCAACTCGTTCGGCCGTCACGCCATCCTTGGGAGCATTGAGAGCGTCGTTGAAGCTAGCGCCATTAACCTGCAAATGCTGCACGGAATCGGGAAAGAAAATGGATGCTTTTTGAAGCACGCACTGGCTGCCTAATGACCAAAGGTTTTGCTGCATATACATGCTATTGTCATAAAGGCGGTATTTATTGATGTAAGGCAATCGTGATCGCCTTTCTAGCAGTAAAACAGTTGGTGACCCAGAAAGCAAGTCAGGGTAGGGCCGGATGATGGGAAGTGACCACATGATACTAGCATCATGTTAACTCGGAGTTCCCTGTCTTACTGGTATTCATCCAACGCATTTTTATTTCTGGAGGATCAGTTACTGCTCACCAGCTTCTCCTAATTAACGAAGTTTTCTGGTTTTCCTACCCTTTGCTTGAACTTAAGGTCTTTAACGTCTTTCCCGCTTCTCTCATTCCTGAAGTCCGTGACATCCCGCCTGACTTTCCCAGGTCTGATCTGACTTTCTGGCCTCTGTCGGAATCCATACACAACGCTGTATTTTGAGTGATGTCAGGCTTTCCCGGAGAACGTCTGAACGCGGCGTTTGACAACACTAAAAAACAGCCGCGCCTGCAGCGCCATCTGCAGGAGAAGAAAACATCCATCGGTCTTGTTATTCTAGCCGTGCGACGGCTGCGGCTTGCAGCATTCTGCGCACAATCCTTCACAACATCTCAGACGCCACGCCCAAGGTATCAGTGGGCTCGCCTCGCCCGTGTCCTTCACTGGCGCTCTCCAAACCAGCGTCACGACGCCGCCTGTCTCCGCGCCAAATTATAATTATTTATGTTGTATCTAAGCATCGGCGCCCACAAAAAGTAGTCACCTGTCACTGCCCGATAACGAGTTATCTAGCGATACGCGCACATGTGTGCTGCCGTCGCCGCGGCCGAGCGACCCGTAAAAACCGGGCCGACACCGGTGGAAAGCCAGCCGGGTCAGGCTGGCGGTCGCCCTGCACGCCTTCCCCGCCTGTCCGCCTGGCAGCCAGGCGCACATTCGCCTGTCAGCGGCTTCTGCGACCCAGCAAAGGCGCGACGGATAGCCAAGATGCCGCAGCGCCGCAGCCAGGGCAAAAACAATGCATTGAACTACGTGGTAAACCACTATAATTGACGCGGGGATTTGATGCGGGATGCTTGGCATAGTTGGAGTGAGTGCGCCGTTGCGGTTTTTGCGCGGCCGACGAGAGCTGATCGATAACGTTCCATTCTGGACATCGATAAGCTCGTCACGCAGTCTGCGCTCCCCGCGAGTTGACGGCATGATGTAATGGAGGACGGTTCTCGGGCCTCAAAGCACGGAGATAGTTGACTTCACAGGTGCCGGACAGGAGTCTCGCATATCTTCTGGAAAAGAGCAAACGTGGTGGACAAAACCCGTTACGATTGCTGGGTAAAAATGCCTCACACCGCACAGGTTGAGAAAGAAAGATTCATCTGGAAGACAGCCAGCTCAGAGCACTGTTGCTGCGTTTTGCAATTTTTTGCGGCGGATTCTCGGTTGTCGGTTTCCTTGTTCGCCACAGGTCTCGACGGCCCACCTCGGTGCAGCCGTCCCTTTGAGAGCCGGTCTGGTCGGCCTTCCGTGGACGTACGCCGATGGCCCTCCGGGCCTGCTTTGGGTCCACCAAGGACACGTCCAGCGTACTCCGGAGCGGTGCTGGCCCGCAGACCGAGCCGCCTCGGTGACGGCGCAGCCGCGGAAGAGCCGGAAACGTGGTGTACAGGTTGCATCCGTTTATGCAACGCTATGCGGTGAATGTTAACCGTTGTCAGAAATGAGGGACAGCTGCCAACGCTGTATTCATCAGCTCGTGGACATGCCCTGATAGGTACGTTGGCCGCAGTTCAAGCGCAGCACACGGACAGGGCGGGGAAGATTCGCCTGACGCTGCAGCAGCCTCGTGGCCATGCACGAGGAGGGTTCGCCGAACCCGAGATCAACGGGCCGGCGTGCGGGGGTGTGGGCGCCGGGGGGAGGGGGAGGGGAGGGGGCACGAACAGCGTCCCTGCCATGATCAGACCGGCCGTCGCCGCGTCTGGCCTCAACCGGACGCAAGGCCGACAAACCGCTTCGACAACGGGCACCGGCCAGACGAGCCCGGCGCGGGTGGTGAGGCTGACTCAGGGGCGGGGGCAGCGGTGCCGGCGTCCCCGTGGAGCGTGTTTGCCGAGGTGACGGGGCCGGCGCGCCTGGGGGTGCGGCTCGGCCAGACGGTAAATCCTGCAGGCGGGCCGTGCTGTGGAGAGAGACAAGTGGTGGCGGCGCCGACGGCGAGGGTTGCCGGCCGCGGCGCGCGCCGAGGGTCGCGCCGTCGCGGCTCGGGTGGCGTCGCGAGCCGCCGCGCCGACGCCAGGGATCGGATGTCGGTCTGCCGGCGGCCGCGTGGGGCTGTTGAGTTTGTCTGCGGTGGGAGGGAGATTGCCGTCCAGGAAGGGAACAAGGGGGAGTACATGGAAGTTCCTGGAGGGCAGGCTAAATCAGGCCTGTTTTCCGAGGCACAGAGACAGAATGAGGAGTAAAACCGCGAGATAAAGAGCCATCGGTTGATCACCACCATTGCTGGTAGGCTCAAAGGCCAAGCTTCGAGCTACAGGTAATATTTGTCTGGGCTATTTTCCGTGGTGTGATCTAACGAAACAGAGACTTATTTCTAATTAGCCTTCTCATTGGTGGCGTGAGAGATAGGAGGAAGGCACCCGCGTAGTTACATGAGGATAACTCCTAGTTTAATCTTAAATAGCTGCGTTTAGTTGCATGTTAGCGCCTTCAACGGGGAAATTTAACTGGCTGAGATAATGAGGGCAAAACTTTCCAGACCGCATTGTCGATACGTCAGCTTCGGCGACCGAGCCCCGCACAAAGTCCAGCAACTCATTCATCGCTCCCATCGGATTGTATCCACCGTCACGACTCCTTGGTTTATGATCACGACATTGACCCTTCCATTACTTTGTTCTTGGCCCAGTCGTCTGGCTGAGATGCCTTTGATGTCCGTTGAGGGAATAACCGGACATGTAATAATGTTCGCAGCTGTTGCCTGCACCGGTGCTTAGCCGCCATCCTTGAACCGCGATTATCGCCTGACCTTTCTTAAACGAATAGTTCCAGCAGGGTTTTGCCTCCATACACCTGCTCGAGTGACCTCAAGCTATCTTGAACCATGCCTTTTGGGTGGAATCTTCAACCCACGCCGACAACGTGCGCGATTAATAGATCCCTCAGCAGGCTGGCGGCAGGTCTACCGGAACCTCACTCCGCCTGTCAGCGTCCCTTCAGCGCGGCAGCCGGTGGGCCGGGCGGAAAAACACCAGCGCGCAGGCTGGAATAGCGAAAAGTACGGCTCACCTCTACGCCTTTTACACGTTTTCCTTGATCGGCGAGGCGATACGCGGCCGCGGTCATTGTCAGGTTTTTTCTCATGCATAACGTGACAGGAAAGTCAGTATTCGTCCGTTCGGGCTGCGATCAGGGCCCTGTCGTGAACGGCAGCTCCGAGCGAGCACCGCCAGCCTGGTGCCGCGAGCCGGCGAACCCGAAGCGACGCCAATGCGGGCGACTCCCGTGTGTGGGCTCTCTGGCCGTGCAGATGGGCGGACAGCGCTGTGATCGGTCGTGCCGGCTTATCCCTTCAACGCCACCACGTGGATAGATGTCAACAAGAGGACAGCGGTATGAGCTGAAGCGAAAGCCAACGCGATGATTGCGGTTGCGGATTTGTGTTGGAGTTCTCGTCTGTCCCCGCGCCCGGTACGGCTGGCCGCCCAGTCTGGGATTTTCCGTCGGTGACTCTGCGCCTGATGTCACATTAATTTACCCGATCCTCGAAATCCGATTTCGCCAGATTGCTATCTATGTTCCCCTGCACGAGCAAGGCCTAATCTGATGTATTTCACTGCTCATTAGAAAAGGCACCGTCGTCTTAGTCCGCTTTGAGGCGCGCAGCAAAATCCGAGCATGCGGCTCCCGTGCAGTAAGGCCGACTTTCCCGTCAATATCCGCGCGCAAAGGACTCTGCTGTCCACGTCGTTAGTGCGCAGAGTTGCGCTTTGTGGCATTTTCAGCAGAATCGGCATGGCGGCCCGTGTCTAGCCTGGTCGGCTTTCGGCATTGCACGTCTGCCGACCGCCATCACAAACTCCGCCATGACAGGTCGACCATAATCCGAGACGGCCGGCCGCGCCTGTGACGTCATCAAGTACGGTTAATCGGCTGCCCTGGCACCAGAGCAGGGCCATCGCCGCACTGAGCGGCGGCGAAGGCTCAGCTGGGATATGGGCGAAACGGAACGGCGATCCGGCCCGAAGCACGGGCGAAAAGGGATCGCGGCATGTTCTTACCCGCTCGAATGGGGCCAGGGGGTACATGTCGTGGGCATACCGGGCCTTCCAAAGATGCAAAATTAAGCCTGTCCTCGACAAAACTGCGGAGAGTTGCATGCAAAGCCCACCACGGCTTATGCTTCAATCAGAATATTTCCGGAGGTGCGCCTCGTCACATGAAATGGGAACAAGGTCATGGACAGCTCAGATCAGATATGTCCAGGTATGGAGGAGTTTGTCCGGGATTAGTGGGGGAGCAGGGGGAGGGGCTCAGAGCATACTAATTCTTTTCATGCATCGCCATAAGCTTAGTGATGAATTTTCCAAACTTGTTGTACTGTGTGATGACATAAAGCTCTTTCCTCATAACGTAATAACTTGCCATAGTTTCCGCACCCAATGGCGTACATGACTATTCCCAGCAACTGTGTAAAACGCTAGAACCACCGGATTAACCGTTTGACCATTAGCTAATTAGCGTTTTGTTGTCCGGCTGGACACACTACCAATAATTTTGTAACACTACCAATACCAATACCAATACCGGCTGGACACACTACCATTAATTTTAACACACTACCAATAATTTTGTCCAGGCGAGAACAAGGAGCACCGCTCCGTCGTACCAACGCGCGTAGATCTCAGGTAAAAGGTGCTGTAGCGCATCGACCTGTGCTGGACAGATGGTGCTTTGACCGCTTTTGGTCCAGCTTAATGCTAAAAGGCATGACTTTAACAAGGCTAACCGGATTGCTGCGGCCTGCGGCTCTGGCGAGATCGTCGCGCATCTCTCAGGACACGTGCCATTTTTATAGAGCTCTCCGGGTACGACCGCTTAGCTCCGTTTTTTCAGGCATAAGTAATTATGTTCTCCGGTGTCTGTTGGAGCAAATACGGCTACGGTTTATCACGGTTCGTAGTGCGCACAAGAACGTTATCCCTTTTTCATCAGCGCCTGGACACGGCGTGCGGCCACTCTTCCGCTAGTCTGAACGCCGATCCCATAGGAGAAGTGTTATACCGGTTTGAGCCAAACGAGCTCAGCTGGATTGCTGACGTCACTGGATGCGAACATGTACCCAAGCGCATTACACGGTCCACGAACATCCGTGCATAGTGCAGAATGGGCAAGGCATGTCCTGAAAGGGGGATGGTGCTCTTGTGCACAACGAATAAGGCAGGCAAGGTAGGTGTTCCTCTCATTTTTATCCTGTTACATACTTCTGGCTTTCACCCTCCTCAGCGCATCCTGAACTTCTAGCCGTTTTTGGAACATGTCATACCACTAACCAGAGCATCACACAGTCAGTCACCGTCATTTCGGCGCATAAGCATGTGCTCCTCCCATCGTGTTCGGTTCTGAGACAAAACAATGCCGTCTTGTTCATCACTCGTTACCAAGTAAGGTTAACGCATATCTTCCGCGGTGTCCATGACTTGTGTTCGTCAGATGAACTGTCACGCAGTTCTGCGATGACAAGGATTGCAGCGCCACTTCATTGTCCTGGACAGGTGTAGTAAGTAAGCAAATCTCATCAGCTTGTTTCCGAGTCAGCCTCTGTTAAAGAGCTAATAAATATGCATGAGCTAGCGTGTGGCGATCAGACTAAGGCCCGGACGTCAATTAACGCGGCTAGTATGAGCTGGCCAAAGGCTTTTTTCGACTGGTTGGCGATGGTTATCAGCCAAAAACGTCCCCTGTATATGTCCAGCGCATTAATAAGCAATGCAATATCGCTTCGAATCAGATGGTGCGTAGTCGAAGAATATTTAGAACCCTGCAAGACAGGTTTTTGTCTCCCCACTCTTAAATCAAGCATGCTAACAAGCGGTATCTGTAATAAACAACTGCGATGAAAGCGTCACGTATATTCGAGAGGACATCGCTATCAAAAGTCTCAGTATGTCAAACAATGCGGGTAGTGTCTTGCGCTTTGCTAATTGCGCTACGCAATAGCTGATGAATTGCGTAGTGCAAAGCACACCAGGGACTTAGGTATAAGCGTCAAGTTGTGTATTTATGGCATATTTCTAGTCGAATCTGACCGCAATCATAAAATAAGGCTGTATTTCCCACACACGAAATGGGCTATGCCATTCCACACCGTTTGCGAGTAGTCTAGACATTCTTACAACATATACCAAAGCATAAGATTATTTTTTTGGGGTGCAGATGGAGTCGTTATTTTGTAAACTCGGGACATTCACAGAACATGGCCTGTGATTCCGACCATGCAACGCCACATTTCCGAAAGATTCGGACGCTATCTGAGAATTCGGTTACACATCTATAGCGTGACTACTTGCCAACCGTGATATCTTATGTACGTAAAAATGCATTCAAACGACGGTTCAAGTACAACTGACATCAGTCACAACGGCACGGAAACGTTTGCACAGAACCTGGGACAGCTTGCTCCCTTAGCCTGTGTGTGTTCTTGCGCATGTGTTAACTTCTTCAAGGATCAAAAATCAGCGACAAGCTTCGTGGCCCCTTGCCCTCAAAAATGACGCACATTGATAGCAAATAATGCTTCTGAGTTCATATTTATTGAGATATCTTCTTGGGGTCCAGACGGGGACCGTGCAGCATAATTTATTGATGCTGTTTTGCATTCTGCAGCAGCGTCAAAGGCGAAACGGTCCGCTCCCCGTATACAAACGACATTCATATGGCTGGGAATGCACCTGGCTTGCGACATGAATGCTCATGGATGCGATTGCAGAAGCCCCCTGACACTGATAAACGTGCGTAGAATAAGGCCGCTTGCTTGTCGGCTGGGCCTCGGTCACTGCTCATGTGGGTGACCACATTGGTCTTGTAACTTATGTAGTAAGCAGAAGGCCTTGATAAGTTGCAGGGAGTGCCCGGGTGCGGCTGATTGCATATTGTAGTCAAAGTAAGCATTGGTAAACGCTTTTTTTGCTTGCAGAATGCGGAATGATTGAAGCAGGGGTGTTGTTTCCTTTTCAGATGGGGGGGGGGGGGCTTCGGCCTCCCCCTCCTCCCCAACTCTGACGATAAAGTGCAGGCCAAATCCTAAAGAAACCTGTTTCGGCACATTTTGGTGTATGTTGAGTCTTTTTTCACTGTGCAGCCACCCTCCCACTCATTTTATGAAATGACGAGATTGGACGAAAGTGTACTGGTCTTAAGTTCGTGTTCTAGCATTTTCGATCTTTCTCAAAGGTGGATTTTTCTCTGTCACCACCATTATTGGAATTGACCAGAGAAAACAGCGATGAGCTTTGCGCGCGATTCGGTGAGAATGGTTCGCACTAGCAATGTACATGAGTGTAAACTTCCCCATACCATGATTAGGCCTGTCCATGGACTTAGTCTGGTGTATCATACTTTACCTTGGTTTTCATCAGCCATCGGCCTAGAGACTGCGCCCTCCAGTGCACACAGTGCTGCTGCGCTTGTACAATATTCACTTTGTCTTGGCCTACAAACACGCACGCCTGGCGGGCTTCACACATTATATCAAGTGTTGACGTTATTGCGTTGTAGGCAGGAGAATATACATGCTATGCTGTGATGAAAGATGCGCATGGCGACCTCCGCTGGCCCTCGCCGAAGTGAGATGTTCACGGGAACATCCGACGCACCAGATGGCGTGCAACTAACAGGAACTGGCTGGTGTCAGCAAGGAAGGCCTTGAGCTCCTGGTTTTTAGCTATGGCAATGTTGTGAGTTGGGAGCTCTCATCTTGTAAACGAAGAACCTTAAGTAAGCCACGAGGTACTGGTAAAATGATGCTACCCAGAAAGCATTAGCTGCACCTGTTGACAAAACCCGACGCCTTAATCTGTCCTCTGGGCCTCGAGACTGTTCTTTATGCCAGTCTCACTTATACCGCCGCCGGACCAAGTCCTGATTGCGTGTTGCCATATTTTTCGCCATCTTCTTTCTAACTCATCCGCGACATGCACTTGTGAGTGAACAACCCTGCAGTGAGTCGAGTGATCCAAGACATTAAGTAGACCCACCGCAGCGCACCGTTCATTTATAATGTATGAAAATAGCTATGGCATGGAAGCTACCATGACGAGAATAGCACACCATGGCGTTCTCAGCCTCAAAGAACATCAATCTGTCTTTCGCTTCGAAACATCTGCAGTTCTTTTGCAACCTGACTGCATCCATCCGACTTAAACCAAAGAATGTGATGCATCGGAATGGCCATCGAACATTCCAGGCCTATTCCTGTGCATCGCAAGCACTTTCATGAATTCCGTGGCTGTAGCTGAGAGGAGCGTCTTTATTATTCGTGGTTGGCAGTCGGCAAGTCAAAGGAATATGATGTTTCCTGTAGTACAGGAATTAGCTAACCACATGCCTTTGCATGCGGCATTGTTTGTCTACAGTCTGCATTAAGTCGGCAGTAATAATCTCCAGTTCTTGCCTGAAATCATCATTTAAGATCATCGGCAGAAAGTACCCTCTGACTTCAATGGCGGTCAGAATGAGAGGCCTGAAGTGGTGCTGCATATGCTAAATTTGGTGTCTTTTTGTTCATCTGCAGACACTTAAAGGCCTGCGTCACATGAAATGTTGGTTCTTGTGGTTGAAATGGGCTTAAAACCAAGGTTTCGACATCGCTGGTCGACAACAAGGTGATAATGATCATGGTATGTCTCCAACGTAGTGGAAGGGAGTGATGAAACACAAGACACGGACAAGGCTATCTCATAAACAAGCTATGTTGAATGGGCTTCTAGAAGGCCGACGCTGAAAAGAGTTTATCGCTTGAGCTACTGAAACCGTGATATTAGAATATGCATTTCGCAGAGTCATGTTTTGTACAAGGTTGATACTATACCACTTAGAAATGAAATGTAATTCACCATAATACGATGCTGACAATACTGTGGCGCATACTTGTATGTCAAGGTTTTCAATATTCAGTGATACGATCAGTTATTTCTGTTACATGTAGTGTGGATCACTATCATCGTTAGTGCAACATTTCATATTGTTATTTCATATTACACAGAATTTGATAACCATTGCTAAACTGCCGACTTAGCAACTGCAAAGGTAGGAAAATGGTACCGTAGGTAATATCTAGCCAATATTCGCTGCGCAATGTCATCGTACCAGTCACTGATGCTCTTCCTGTCTCCTTCTCTCGAACAAATACCTAGTGCATGTTTGTGATCTACGATGCACCTGGATCTCACACTGCCGCGATTTTTCACGGCCAATAGGTGTCACGTTTGCAACCCCTTGGCGAAAAATAGCGGGGTTGGAGACAGTTCCTAGCCTGACCGCCGTCATCGTGAGTCATGAGTCTGCATCTGTGTGTAGGCAACGTTGACTCACACTGGTCTGTTGGCTCATCGCAGAGTGATTAATGACTCATGGGTCGCTTTCTTTACATGAGGGACGTGACTGAAAACAAGTCTCTTATCTCTGGCCATTGGGAGTGATTCATGTTCCCGGCTGCTTCTTAATCTCCTGGTTTGCCCGTTTTATCCATTTTAGAAGATGGCCGCCGGTGCGCTGGGATTTTCAAGTCAGGAAGTAGTCAGCTGTCGTGAATAAATGAAACGTGACGTAGGTACCGTTCGTTCCATTCATGGCGCGCCTTACAGTCCGACACAAACACCTGGGCCTAAATGTGCACATCTTCTCATATTCAGGCATCGTGCTGGACGATGATGACGTTGGATGAACGGATGGCACGTTAGGCAACGGATGAAAAGGCATGCGTGATAATAGTGCTGGCTTACAAATATGGCGACCGGAGAATCTTTCTTCGCTGGCATCCCAACGTGTTTCGTCGTCTCTATCAGCGAAGCGGCGCACTGTCTTGTACGCAAATAACCTTGGCACCCGCGCAAGGAGCCAAGTAGCCGGACCGTCGATACCCCTCAGCGCCAGATCAGCGAGCACCAAACAACTGCAACGGGAACCTGACCCACTTTTCCCACCGTCCAGGACCCAGCGAGAGGCTCAGCGCCCCCGCCGGCGGCGAGCGGCGCGTCAGCGGTGCACGGCGGCGGCGCTTGGCGAGGCGGCAGCCCCCGGACCGGTGGGGCGACCGCCGCGGCGGCGACGCGGCCGACGGCCGGTCCGGGCGCCGCACTCGAGGGGAGCCGGCCGAAACCAGCCCCTCCACTCCAGCGGAACGAGCCGGGCGGGAAGTCCCGCCGCCGTGGCCGAGGCCCCAACCGGTATCTCCGGTAGTCGAGTCATTCAGAAATCAGGTTTGTCTAGTTGGCCGTGCGATACACGGCCTGGACCTGTTTGCGAGGCCTTGGGGGAGGACAGTGCCAGTTGTGCTTGGCTGGCAGGCGCCAGCGTACGTCCGCCGCTCCGCCGCCGCCTCGCCTAGGAGTGCCGCTCGCGCGGCGCCCGGTCGCTGACCGCCCCCGGAGACCACTCGTCAGCGAGGAGATCCGATCCCGCGACGCTGGGAGCCCGACGGGGCCGCATCCCCGCTCAGTGGTGTTGACTCCGGTCCAGTGGTGCATCGGCAGGGAGCCGTGGTGCCTTGCGGTGCGGTACCTCTCAGTGGTGTGCGCTGTGGTCCTCTGATGTAGCGGTGAAGCGCGGTACCCGTCGGTGCCCCGCAATGGTGCACTGTGACGCAGTGGTGTCTCGATGTGAATGCGCGCCATCTGTCGGTTCTTTCCAGCGGTGGGCTTGTCCCAGCGAGGAGCCGCGGTGCCTCTGCGCACCGACGAGCCCGCGGCGCCACCCATCAGCTGACAGCTCCCTCCGCTTGTGCCTGTCGCTAGGAGCCGCCCAGCAACCGGACGAAAGCCACCCTCGACGTGGCGTCGCGTTCGTCGCGGGCGGCGAACCCGGCGCCCTCTGGCGCGCCGCCCGGCGTCCTGGCGGCGCAGGCAGGGAGCGGCGGCCGGCGCCGGCGACCGGGGCCGGGGCCGGGGCTGGGGCCGGGGCCGGGCGACGGGTGCGATACGTCAGCGATAGGAGGACATGAGCTCCAGGGGCCATCGGTCAGGGTGCACTCCTGCACGGTGGGCCGGCGCGCTTGCCGTTGCGACAGTGGTCGCCGCTGCTCTGGTGCAGCAGCGAACCCGCCGGTCAACGCCAGGATTTACGGCGCGCTCCGATGAGGAGGGTTGCGTTAACGTCGTCCAAGAATTCGAATCTTGTCGTGTCTTTTGAGCCATGATGACGTTTGGTATTAGGTAGAAGTTCGAGACTTCTTGCTCACGAGACCCGCTTACCCCTGTGCATGCATGCGAAGAGAAATAACGATGCGTCGAGGGAAGAGGCTTGCTATTCTTTATGGAATACTTCAATTTCTACGCTTGCTGCACGCAGGTGCAATGTGTTTCGAGAGTAAGAGCGATATAAAGAGGTTTTTTTATGTACTGAAAGTGCTGCAAACTGCACGTTTGCGTTCGTGATGCCCATGTTCAACAACAATTTTCACGTACTCCATTTACCTATGTCCAACAACAATTTTAATGCAAGCCATGCAGTCAATGTAAAACATTTAGTGGTGTAAGCGTGCAAGCCAACGATGATAGGCTGCTGTCCTTGGTGTCTTCTTTCAGCAAATATGCCGCCACGCAAGCCGCCCAAGAAGGGAAAGATTAAGATCTGAAAAACCAAACCGCATCATGCAAATGTATTTTTAGCGTACCGCGTTCCTGCACAACTGCAGGTCATTGATGAACACTTGGTCAAAGCATTTCCTGAGCCGCTGTTCAAATATGTGAAAAGTGCTCAGCATTGTTACCAAATTCAGGGGGCGTTTTGAACGTAGCTCACGGATACCAAATCCAGGGCTACGCCGGGCAAGCAAAGTTGCTCGCCCCTGCCCTCAGACGAAAGACCGGGCCTAAGATCGCATGTTGATTGCAACGCTTACAGCGAATTCGTTAAGCCGATGTGTATCGTATCAAGTCGGGATCTGTTGCAACCGAGGCCCTCGTGCACTGCGGCATGCACATGCACCGTGCATAGAGTCCGGCTGGGTGTGCCATTCCACGGCATGACTGCTCGGGCTTCACCGGCCGCGGTGCGAGCTGTGAGCTGGAGCAGAGGCGCAGCCAGCACGCGTTTTATGGGGGTCACGGAACGCTGCCACATAGCCGGGAATGGCCTGCCCCGCCGATCTCAAGAGCATCAAACGAGACCATTCGGCTGATTAAGTGGGAGCGGTTATGAGGGGCATATACCACCCGGCGAGGGTGTGGCTCAAACAACAGTTGGAGAGAGGTGCTGTGCCCCAGAATCTCCCCCTAGCCCAGCCAACTTCGCCCACCTTCGCCAGCTCGCAGCACCAGTTTCAGTTTTCTGTCGTTAATGAGCATGGCTCAAAATTGATCAGTTTTTAACCATATCCAGTTTCAGGGGAAGTTTTGACGCGTTGCTCTTCCTCATTTGAGGGATGACTTCGCGAATCTTTTCTAGCGTCACCCACTGGATTGCTTCTCCAAATCGGACAGTGCTAAAAGGTCCGTTCCTCGCTGAACTGAGACGGCATATATCATTGACCTTATATAACTATCCAGTGTCTTTCGGCAACAACCTGGAGATAAGCGCTGATGGAACATATCTCCAACAATGATTTATACAACACTGCATTTGTAATATGCAACCATTCAAATGTAGCGAAGGTCTTCATGGGCCCGCTTATCTCTGCGCCACTTCAAATAAACACACTGATAACAGTACAGTACAACCAGTGCAACGTGGTCCTGACCGGCTGAAACAACCGTCTCACAATAAACGAGAGGAGCGATCACAATGAACTACAGCTTGATGCGCATGCAAAAAGAGCAGGACGGTAGAACCATGGAGCGGCACTGGCGAGCAGTTCAACAAAGCAGAAATGCCAACAGCTGACCCGCTGAATGTGAAACGTGTCCGGCGTTACTTATTACCCTATGCACAGCTGTGATGGAGACGTATGAGCGCCACTGTCACGTAAAAAGCTGTTGCCAATAGCCCATACAGAAGAGGTGGACAATGCCAAGAAAACTGGTGCTGCAGACTCGCCTATGTGAGCATTTTTCGATGAGAAAATGATAGCTTACGACTATTTCAATGAAAGTTGGTGTGATTGGTACCAAATATACTGTGTCGAGTTTACAAAATTCTGCCCATGGGTACCGATGATATCCGGCGTTGGTCTAAACTGGTCTCTGAGCTCATATTTGTTCTAATATGTCAAATCACATGCAAAGCTCACGATGACACCTGCAGAATTATGCAAATATGTGTGCTCTTAAGATGTATAGCATTTGTACTTAATGTGTGCATGGCACTTTATTTCCATATATATTTATACATAAATATATATATATATATATATATATATATGTGTGTGTATAAATATATGTGTGTGTGTGCATACATTGAACCTTGCTTAACCTACCTACCTATCAAGCACTATGCAGAGTCAAGCCCTTTTAGCACCACAAAACTGCTTTTCAGTTCTTTCACCTCCACACACACTTCCACAAACCAACAGAACCTCAAAAAGTCAAAGTTTTTTAAACGGAAGCGTCAGAAGTTCCGTACGTATCTATCAAGGGAATTGTAACATTGATGCATCTTTCCTTATCTAACACCCGTGCTTTTGCATGTATGCACAAAAGCGTATTTCAGAACATTGCTGAGCTGGATAGCCAAGATAAGGGTCTCTGGATAACTGCAAGCCACATCGATGGTGCCCTTTCTGGACGTTAGTTATCTTGAGCTCGTTGACATACTTCAAGGCATCAAGCTGAGCAAATTCTAGTCCAAGATTTTTCAGACGGTCGCGTTCGAATGGCAGTAATTTTTTGCGGCAAGGGCTGACGCTTAATCTGCTATGATTTGCACAGTATGCTCGCGAAACTGTGACCTCAACATATGGGTATGGATTTATTCACACCAAAAGTATTCATGCTTGTTTACATATCCATGCTTTGTATATGTACGTTTTGCGTGTTTTGCACGTATATATTGTGTATTCATGTTAAACTGCATACATGTTTTTGCCTTTACACACACGCCGCACACACAGTTTCACGCACACAGCCGGCTTGAGCCGGCTGTGTGCGTTCTCTCTGGAAGAAACCAGCTTGAACTTGTCCTGTTTCTCTCTCTGTTAATCTTGAAAATATTGCCCGGACACCAGAAGTGCTTCTATGTAGATGCTGAAGAGAAGAGTGAGAGAAGAACAGACTGTGAATTTCGTGGAAGACATAGGAATTGGCTTTGGAGTTTTATATTTAAGACTCTGCTCTCACCAGCCGCGGCGACTCCCGTAGTCAGACTATTCTGTACGCAAACTGAAGTCACTGCACAAAGCAATCCGGTTGTTGTAAGTTAATAAGTTACCATGACTTCATGTACAAAGTGGCACTTGTAATGGTCTGCTGCAGCTGCCAGCTTCACTATCACTTATGAGAAAGTAGGGATGGTAGATGAGCGTGGCAAATTCTCGGGTGATTCCTCGTTTACTATCAGCCGGGCAGAAGCAGGTTGCTAAGATGGCGTCTGGTGTGCGATTCACAGATAAGTGAAGACGATTGCAGGATTTTGTTGCGAAACAGCAGCGCACTTTTCTCGTCCGCTCGGCTGCATACAGCCCTGCTTACGCAACAATCTGTGGCTTTTGCAGACTGATAGTGCTTTGCAAATGCACAGAAATTATTAAATGTAATATGTGCTGTCTATCGCGGCAAGAGCAGACCCGGCGTTTACTTTGATGGTTCTGCTATCTTGACTGTCATGCTGACCCTGATGTTTAAAACAAGGCGGCGCCACTGAGTCGGTAGCCACCCACTCTCGTCAATCTCCCAGAAATTTTAGGAGGCCCCGAAAGCCGTGATAGCGTCATGACAGAGTCCTCACTCTACAGGGGATGCTGTCCTCAATGCAAGTAAGCCCAAGAAACGTAATGATCTCGAGCGGTTGAGGAAACGAACGGCAGAAGGTCCCCTCTTGACCAAGAAGAGACCTCCATCCAGTATCGTGGACAGAATGACAATTTCGGCAACTTGGATCGTCTGAAGCAGCTGTACAACAGAAGGCTCGGGCCAGACTGAGGGGATCAGACTAAGGCCGCTAACTTTCGGGGGGAGGCCCTGCTCCGAATGAGGAGGGCTGCTGATAACTAGAGGACGCAGTGGGTGAATGATTAGGACACGTCAAGACGGTCTGTCGTGACCGCCGTGATGCCTCCAACTTGTGCTGTACACGTCTTAAAAGGCTGAGGTCCTCGACGCAGAAGCAGTTGCTAGTTACTTGGCAAGCTATTGCTTATTGTGGCTTTTGGGTACATCAACTGTCTGCGCGATTGTGCAGCATCCTGGGAGGGAATCCTCACTCCGACAGAGATCATCATAATGGAGTGACGCAGGAAGCCGTCTCCGGAGCAGTCGTTGACCCTTTCCTGGCAATGAAAGGGGCCTCGGCAGGCCCCTGCCAACCCTGTCAGGGGTCACCAGGTACAGATTCCGAGGAGACTCTGTTTATGGCTACAGGGATTACTTATGCAGACTTGCCGACTGGCTGGGTTTCGTCGTAAGCTAGGCGGAATTTTATTGTTGTATCGAGAATTAATGCAATTCAGATCGGCGTTTTTCACTCTCTCTCTTGCATATTCGGTGACAGGTGCACATTGCGTATGACAGACGTGGATGGTCTTGCAGAGATTTATGGATCTACACAAGCACTGCTATTGTGCTGAAATGTTGGCATCTGTCCAGGGCCTGACTTTATTTACATGTTGTTTACGAAAAAGCAGGCTCATTTGTGGTTTTGAGAAGTCTTCGATGAAGATGTATATGACAAAGCATTCCAACCCCTTCCAACAACTTACCATGGTTCATATATGAATGCACAATCATGCACTGCGTCCCGAAGCCATCGTAAGACAATTTAGGACCGTTATGCATTGGGAGAATCGTTCAGCCTGGGGAGATTTCCTTTGATGTTGGTTTACCACGAACACTGGACCATATACTCTCCAAAAAACCCGAGACCCTGCGCCCGCTTTACAATAACGGCGGCACTCCCATAACTCTGTAAGCTCATCCTGGTCCTCAATATTTCCCACCGCCTAACGTAAAGGGGCGGGGGGGGGGGAGGGGCCGCCTCGCCCCGCCAACTTATTAAATTGTTGACTACTCATCTCTGTCTCATCGGCCGCACAGAATGCTGCACCAAGGTTACATAACGGGTACCGTTCGGTTGACGAGTTTCTCGTTGAAAGTTACGACCGCGATAATCCTGTTCCAGACCGCATCTCGTGCTAATGGTTCACTTGAGCCATTGCAGTATCACGGCGCAGCTGAGGCGATGGTCCATGGGCACACCACGTGTGCACGTACATAGGAAGGCGCGGGGGCATGCTTGACTTGTTGGGCACAGCGGAGCAAGGATCAGTCCCGTTTTAAATCAGCAGAGTAGCACAGATGGGTGTGTGATCTGAACTTGGAGCCTCAAGGTTTGACGTTTCAGTGGTCGAATATGCCGACAGCCGAGCACAAGGTCTGCACCGAGTCGTTTATTATCGCAAAACTTTAGGCAAGAGCTCCGGATCCAGGCGGGAAGCCACACGAGGCGGAGTTTAACTGTCATCCTCCCTCCTCCCGTAACTTTTGGACAGTCTACAATTAGGCCTATGGTGTTACGTGGTATGGTGTTGCATGCTACGGTGTAGCATGGTATAATGCTGCATGGTATGGTGTAGTATGGTATGGTATTGTATGGTATGGTGCTACATGGTATGGTGTTGCATGGCATGATATTGAATGGTACGGCGTTGCATGGTATGGTGTTGTATAGTAGGTGTTGCATGGTATGGTGTTGCATGGTATGGTGCAGCATGGTATGGTATTGTATGGTATGGTGCCACGTGGTGTGGTGTTGCATGGTACGATATTGCATGGTACGGCGTTGCATGGTATGGTGTTGCATGGTAGGTGTTGCATGGTATGGTGTTGCATGGTATGGTGTTGCATGGTATGGTGTTGCATGGTATGGTGTAGCATGGTATGGTATTGTATGGTATGGTGCCACATAGTATGATGTTGCATGGTGTGATGTTGCATGGTATGGAGTTGCATGGTATGGTGTTGCATGGTAGGTGTTGCATGGTACGTTGTGGCATGGTATGGTGTTGCATGGTCAGAGAGAGTTAAAAAGGGTTTAACAGCCACCTCTATCCTCTCTACCGTCTCGAGTTTGGTGGAATTCCCAGTCCTTCCCTCTAAGATCATCACAGACCACAGGCACAGACCATCCCCCTGTCACACGTGCTTCGTTAAGGGGCGCCGCTCCCACCCGCCGCGAAATCCCGGCTATTTCAGCACGGCCGCCGAGGCGCCCCGTGACTGGCCGGTGCCCGCTGTGACCTTCGTCACGCGCCTTCACGACCGCGGTAGTTCTGCTGCCGTTATCGCCTGGCCGGGCCGTGACCTCTGACCCCCGTGGAGATCGGGAAGGGGTCTCGGCCCGGACGAGTCCCGTTCTGGCACCCCACGCCTGCGACCGCAGTAACGGAGACTTCATCATCTGGTCATGCGACAAAAACCTCGCTGGAGAAAGGGCGTGAAGAGCGAACGGAAAAGGGATGAGCAGGAGTGAATCGGGGTGATCTATGTCAACGCGAACAGCCTGAGCCTCTTTTTATGCAGGACGTGTTTTCAGCTGCCAGGGGAGCGCTTTGCGGGGCGGGAGGAGGGGAGCGAGGCGATAACAGGCGTGAGCTTTGTCAGCTATTATCGTGCAGATGACTCCCAAAATTGAGCTCATGGAGTTAGACACCTTCCGCAATCGATAACAATCTAGTTACTTAATAGGCTATTTTGTGTGAGAATATAGCAGGGGAGGTTTACTCATGTGGTTTTTGCAACGTTGCTTGAAATTACGTCTTCACAGCCTTGGTACGTCAGTCAGCCTTGGTAGCATTGATTGACGAAATCGACGAGTCTGCACTTATTACGGTTTTCGCATTTGTAAACGAATGGAGTTACGAGGGCGCAATGAATCTGTTGGCTATCAATCCCCATAAGAAGAACTATGCGGATGTTTATTTGACATCGCCTAGGGTTTTTTTCTGTTTGGTGTGTAGGTCGCCGCATCATGTATTCATAATCGATTTCGGAAAAGTTGGCTTACGGCACTTTCCGGTCAAGTGCCAGTACATCTAGGGGTCTGACAGCTTTCAGATCCCTTGATGATTTGTAGCAGCACCATCCGCCAACAACAGCAATTCCAGTTTCAAGATTTGCCCACACCATGGAGTTGGTTATACGCTGTTATCTGTTCTCGTTGCTGAAATCCAGCAGCAATCCTTTAAAAACGGCTCAAAGCGCCGTCTTTGCGCGCTCGCACGTGCTGGCCTCCACATATCAACCCATGCTTCAGCTAGCATGTTAGTCTGTTGTTTTCGTTGATATTGGCTTGGCTCGCGTCGTTGTAACACCGGGCTTGAAATCCGAACTTTGTTTCGATTCGTGTTCTTCGGCTCTTTTGCTGCTTGAAAATTTTACCTTTGTTATTTTGTTTTATCGGGTGAGGCTAAGCCGTGCGAAACAGCAGCATCGCAGGAAGACCCGGCCGATGAAACAGCAAGCAAATCAAGCAACCAAATCATAAGGAGAGTTCAAGTTCTCCACATTCCACGTCTTCACGCTGAAAGTTCCGTAAGCTGCAATGAATGCTTGCAAATATGGCAGGTTTTAGAGCGCGTGGCGGCCGCGCCGAACCGTTTCAGTTGAACATTGTTTCACAGTTCGGTTAAGACTGACTCAGGACGCGCCGTCACTCGTAACAGCTCTAAGCCTCATAGCTGTTCTCCGGCTCACTACAGATAGCGTCGTATCACTGAAAGCTGGAAGGTGCCCCACAGCTGAGAGCGCTCACAATTCCGGCAAGCTTGAGATGAGCAGCAAAAGCCTTGAGCTCCAGGACTTTCGGCAATATGCACTCTCATACTGAAAATAATCGCTCTTCGATTTGATTGCCCGATATCTTCATTTAAGCAGTTCTTCCCTGTACATGAAATGGTGATTACTCATAGCATAGCAGATGGTGATCCATGCAAACCGCAGACCTGCGGCGATGCACGGCGCATCAGAGGTCCCGCGAGCACTCCCATGATGTGGTGGGTGGTCCCTGTCAGGCAGCAGTGTCTAAGCACGTGTCTTCTCGGCGGTGAGCATCATACTTATCGTGTGTAATAGATAGCTCCATCACAGGGCTGTTGACTCTTCAAGGCGGGTGCACGCACTGCATCGATGGCATGGAAGTATTGGAATCGCAGCGTAATCAACACGGGTGACTTTGCGACGGAGAATGCTGAAGATCCGACAGCTATCAATTGTACGGCGCTGAGGCAAATCGCCGAGGCATCTCAGGGATTCCAACAAGGCCAAAGATAAAGCACCAGAAAGTGTCGACATGCCTACAAGATGGATGACAGAAACTGACAGAAATTTCCGTGCAGCAAGAGCGCACAGCGGGGAATGTCGGAGCTCCTTTCGCGGCGAGCACGGCCAGCAAGGATTGTTAGATATGTCTGCATCGCTCAGCGTGGGAGGGGGGGGGGGGGTGGGGGCAGAAAATAGTGGAGACGGTGCTCAGGTGAGTCACCGCAGGGAAAAACAGCAGAGAACAAGTGTCACGAAAGCACTTATGCCAAGACGGCCGGGATGTCCCAGATTCTACTGCGCAGCTGACTAGGACCTGCGGAGCGCGTCGGGAATGCCCCTCCGTTTGGCTCCTAGTTGCGCTTCGGGCACGCGGTGGGCGGACCGACGGCCCCTGCGGGAGCCTCCGCCCACTCTGCGGGGCTGAGTGGCCGAGGGAGCGCCGCCGCCAGCTGTCTGCGCCTTCCCAGAGCCCGGTGACCGGAGCGTTCCGTCCGCGCTGTTCAGCGCCACACGGAAGGCCATCGAGAGCGCAGGACGCGGCCAGATGCGAACAAGACTTGTTGGTCAGTTTGGGTGGTGTAGAGTCGGCGTAGAATTCAATTGTGGTGTAATGACGTGGTCAACGACGTTAGCTCGTTAGATTGTAATGCGGTAAGAAAACTAAGTTATGTATTACCTCTGTCTGAAATGTTGCACCGGAAACCACGATAACCTACTCATGCATGCACTCCCGACATATTTGACGTTTAGCCTACATTGCAGTGCATGCCTGCACTACCGACAGCATGCAGCCTTCATGTTCACACGGAGTACAATCACGCTTCCCCAGAACGGCTCTCCGCAGCTGCAGCCACCACCGCGGCTGGGAAGACCACATCCACGGTCAGAAAAGATCTCCGCATCCCACCGCACTAAACCCCAGCTATGCGGCGCAGACCGATCCCCGGGCCCGGCTGCAGCCGACGCCGGACGGGCGGTGACGTCACTGCCGTGCCGCGGCCGATGAGACGCACGGCATGGCTGCCTGCAGTGACGGCGGCCGGCAGAGAGCCGCGGCCAGCCGCGCGCCGGCGGCGGCGGCCGGCTGCCCGATCGGACGCCACCGGTGCCCGCCGCCGATCCGTCAGACTGCGTAAGCGGGCATCCGTGGACGTGAGAGGTCAAGGCGGCTGACCCCGTCGGTCAGTTTTATGTGAGTTAGATGTGTATCGCAGCGGAGCGTCCATTCTCCTCTCTGGACTCTCCGGCGCGGCCTCCGCCGCGACCCGTCCGGACTCGGCATGACTCCGAATGACTCGGTCGCGCGCAAACGACTCGGTCGCGCGGGCGCCCAGCGCTTCCGCGGGTGTGTCCGGCTGCGCCTGCAGCATGAGGACATTGCTCGCGCTGCGGCAGTCGGCCGGCCTCCGCAGGTACTTGATCAGTGTCCGCATGTCCGACTGGTGGGGCCGCAGCAGCTGAACGATTGGCGCAGCTCCAGGGGGAGAGAGGACGGTCCGTTTGACCTTGGCTGTACCCTGTGACCTTGGGTGACGCCGGACGCCGGTCACCGCGTCCTGGGACACGGTCTGGGTGCTGCCCGCGCCGAGGGATCTTACGTGTTCAGTAAAGGGGACATGCCGCTCAATTCACCCACTCGATGTCCACGGCTGCTAGCAGATCTTGAACGCGGTATATTTTTAAGAGCAAGTTGAGGATGACTCCATGTGTAACGCGTGACGAGCATTTACGCGTTGTGAGAGGAATATTGTCTGCGTGTGGTTATGCTAAATTGTACTTCAGCGGAGTTTGACCCGCAATAAAACCGTGCGTTGAAGTCGTCACCGCCGTATATTTACCGTTCTGTTTGTGGCTTAGTTTCACATCCGTTCACCGTACAGAATCTTTCCACGGTGTGAGGTAGGTACCTCAGCTCCACGCACAAGGTGCGAATCGGAACATAGGAGCAATTAGGCCACTCCTTCTTACATACACTACGTCAATGCTGTGGAACGTTGCAAGTGATGAAAGAGACCATCTGCTGATGTAATCTGTACTGGTCATTATTTCTTCAAGACAATGCAATCAACCTATAAACCTAAGAAAAAAACGGTTCTTTGCACAGCGTGAGACGCAGATGTGGATTTCAGTGATATGCGCTTCGGTTGGAAGCAGTTTTTTTCAAAATGCATTCTTGATTAATGCCTCTATTAATAGCTGCTAGTGCTGCAGCATTGCAGGGAGAGACTTCGTGGTCGTTGATTAAGTAGCACACTTTGCAAGTGGCGGCCGCAGAGCCCCTTAGAAATGCTACCGTCGAATGCAGGAAACTGTCAAGTTTTATAATTCACCAGAACAACGTTCTAAGCGCGTGAAATGGGCGTCATGTTAGATCCAAGATGGCGTGAGCTTTTTCAATGATGATGTTTTTAGACATTGTCCACTAGTTAGGATGAAACATGCTCGGCACGCGTAAGTACTTTCAACGGATGTGCGCACTCGCAATATCCATCCGTTATTTTGGCCCACGTTCGGCAAACAAGCTGAAGATTCCTGGTAAAGCAGCAGAATTTGGCACCTGTGCTTTCTGAAAGACAGCTTTGATGTGTTGTATTTTTGAATGAATTACATATGCCCCTAATGGGCCCAAAGTGGCCTAAAAAATTGGCCTAGAGAAAACCGCGCAGGTGACTGTGACGGAGGAAAAACCAAGGGCTGTCTGATGGTATCTGGTCTAAATCAGCAGTCAAATGATTTATCATTCAGTCAATTTCCCAAAGACAAAAGATCCCCCAGTAGTATCTTAACTTTTAACATCGCATACCAGTTTTTGGCCTTAAGAGCTGCTGCCAATCTCCACAAACCGATATGGGCCGAAAACGGTCCAAGCGAGCGATGAACAACGCAGCCAAAACCAGAAAGGTTCTTGAACAGAGTCCCCGCAAGTCTCTGCAATGGCTCAAACAAGAGCACAATGGCTCGCCAACCAGCGAGAACGGACCCACGGCTGTTTGCCTGCAAGGTGAAGGAACACCGTGCTCTCAACAAGCGCGGCCGCGCCGCACGTCCGCGTTCCCGCCGCAGGCTCATCAGACCGTGTGACGACTGTCAAACACTGCGGAGACTGTGTGGTTCCCTGGTGAGGCCCGCAAACCACTTTGATTAGATGGAAGACCGCGTTATAGTCAGAGTAACATGTTTTGGTCGTAAGCGAAGTGGACGTGGTCAGCGGGACTCCCTGCACAGCGAGATGAACACAGCATGGATCGCTGCACAGCGAGATGGACACAGCCTGGATCGCTGCACGGCGAGATGGACGCAGCCTGGATCGCTGCACAGCGAGATGGACACAGCCTGGATCGCTGCACAGCGAGGTGGACACAGCCTGGATCGCTGCACAGCGAGATGGACGCAGCCTGGATCGCTGCACAGCGAGATGGACGCAGCCTGGATCGCTGCACAGCGAGATGGACACAGCCTGGATCGCTGCACAGCGAGATGGACGCAGCCTGAATCGCTGCACAGCGAGATGGACACAACCTGGATCGCTGCACAGCGAGATGGACACAGCCTGGATCGCTGCACAGCGAGATGGACGCAGCCTGGATCGCTGCACAGCGAGATGGACGCAGCCTGGATCGCTGCACAGCGAAATGGACACAGCCTGGATCGCGGTCAACGTCAGTGGTGTGATCACCCAATACTGGTTTGAGGACGACGACGGTAAAACTACGGTGGTGAGCACGCAGGGGCGCCGACGGCTCATCTCCAAGTTTCCGGCTGCCACGAAGGCGAAGTTGGGCGGCAGAGGTCAGTCAAGGACGCGCCAGCAGAACGGCGCAACGGCTGACGCGGCAAAGCGGACCCGAGAGTGCCCCCGAGCTTACTTTGGCGAAAGGGCCCTGCATTTGAGGACGTGTTATGTTCAAAGTGTATGCGGGAAATACCCGACATCGTATCGGAGCTGGAGACAGCCATGGCGTCCGAAGCTTGCCGTGTAAGGCCAGATACGTGTCTGGCAGAGCCGGCGTCCATACAGTGACGTCGGACCAAGTGCATTGGGCGAAATACTCCATCAGTCACTCAGACACCATGGAATGTTTATAACACGTGGGCATAAGGTTTGTACTACGCAACGCATCGAAGCACGGCCCTGCTGAAAAGTGGGTTTTCAATGCTTCGGGTTAACAGTGTTTTGACATGCCCATGTGCAAAACTGGTCAAGTAGTACTGCTCCTGGAAAAATTTGTCCTGACTTATTTCAAGGTATTCTTGCACACTATCACAAGCTATATCAGTAGGTTACCAGCGACACTTATATCCTCGCCAATTGCACCGTAAACATGAGTGCTGGAGGACCTAAATGATAGTGTTGCGTGTGTTCTGCCTAAACGTTCAAGTGTTTGTCAGGAACGGTCAAACACGGCCCTGGGAATGGTGTGTAATCAGAAGCAAGGTCAGAAGCAAACTCCATCCCACTAGTGGCAGCTCAATAGGTAAACTTCCTTACACATTCTGCAGCAATGGATAATTCAATTGTCCACGCGTCCGGTGCCGACTACATTTCTATGATTTGAGCTCAACAACGAATTTTAACCATTCGAGTATTTCTGCTTCGGATAGGTCAGGTCTCGCATATTGGCGCTGACCCCAAAGCCATGGTATTTTTGTTCAAAGAAATCCGCCAGCCCTCCACTAAGAGCCTACGGCCAGAGTCTTAGACCCACAGCCAGAGCCAGAGTCCTAGCAATGCCGATGCATGCATAAGCTGGCGAGGCGACACAGCTGCATCCAGAGCCTGCGCCGAGTCGCATGCATACAAGATCGAAGCAAACAGTCTCGCATTGGGGCCGGAGTGATGTTGCAAAATGCTCACATCTAGCTCACGGACTGTTGGACGTCCAGGTCATCGCAGCATGCGCCTGCTTTCCCCGGGCGGTCCGGCTCTGATGGTCCGGCGATCAGACGCCCATTGGTCAGGTGATTAGCGGAGTTACGATCAGGCCGTACCAGCTTGCGCAGCAGGCGCAAGGTCAAGGTCACCTCCCGCCGCTGCAGGTCTACCGACCCGCGCTGCACACACACACACACACACACGCGCGCGCGCGCGCGCGCGCCCGCACGCACAAATAAACGCGAGGCAGGAAGGCTCAGAGTGTATGTCATTGGTGTGACATGCGGCGGTGGCAGCCCTTTGTGCGTGGACAATTTGACGAGGCGCCTTTGTGGCCGGCTGGGGTAATCTGTTAACAATGAGCGTGGTGGGCTCAGCCGTCCGCGGCTCAAGGTTTGGCGCTGACAGTGTCGTTGATGGCGCAGGCTATTTTGTGCGGAAATACGCGTTCGCTCAGCGGCGAGACATTGAGCCACTGCTGACCCGGCGGTGCGTGATACAAATGTTAGAGGTCTTATCCTGTGTTTACAAGCTGCAACATTTACTTTAATGTGAGATTCCAAGCAAGTCATGCACGATGGAGAGCAGTCTGAAGGCAGAGACTTGTCACATTATGCGGAACAATTGTGTTTTAATTTGGTTGGTCGGATAGACAAATCACGTGGAATTTCGAAGTGAACTAGTGCGATTAGAAGTGTTGCGCTGCCGAGCTGCAGTTTCGGCTGGGGCGCACAGTGGCCAAAACAGTTGTGTAAGCGGGCGAAGCAGGGTCGAAGGGCCGCACAATCAGATACAGAAGACTTCAAGACGTCAGGATGCGTCCGCGTTGTCCCGTCCTATATTTAGGCTTGATCTGAAACAACACCTGGATGTCGGGATTGAAGGCGTAGGACGTGGGTATCAATAAGCATGAAGGCAGCCGAGAACGGTGGTCTTTCAACAGAGCTGAACACTGAGAAGTGCAGGCAGACTCGTCCGTGCGCGCCCACACGATCGGTAAAGTGTCATCCCTAGCACGTGCCACCTCCCTTTTCCGCCGATCTCACCGCGAATTCCAGTCCGGCGATGATTATCACGTCTCTCCAAAACCCCGCCAGAGAATCTATTGCAAGCACTTCTACCCCAGTCAACAGCCGGCATCTCTTCCTCTTACCCTAGTCAACAATGGGCAGCGCTACTTTTTCCCTTTATCTGCAGCCGGCAGCCCCAGCTCTCCTCTAGTGGGCAGCCGGCGACCCTACCTCTCCTCCAGTGAGCAGCTGGCAGCCCTACCTTTCCCCCAGTAAGCAGCCGGCAGCCCTACCACTCCCCCAGCGAGCAGCCGGCATCCCTGCCTCTCGCCTTATCACCAATCGATAGCGCTACCCTTTCCCTTAGTCGGCAGTCTGCGCTACTCTTTCCCTTTATCTACAGCCGGCAGCCCTACCTCTCTTCCAGTGAGCAGCCGGCGGCCCTAGCTCTCCCCCAGTGAGCAGCCGGCAGCCCTACCTCTCGCCTAATCATCAATCGACAGCGCATTCCCTTTCCCTTAGTCAGCGGTCAGCAGCTCCACCTCTGCCCACAGTCCAACACGTGACGTCACCAGCCAGCCTCCTCTGCTGCCAGTGACGTCACCCGGCCAACAACAACAGCTGCTCGTCTTGTGCGGCCGGCCGGGAGACGCGCTGCTGTCATGCTCTGCCAGCACGAGGCGCGCGCCCAGCCTAAGCCGATGCCGTCAGCGCTGCCGCCCGGATCGGCACGCACGCGGCTCTCAGTCGGCAGGACACGGCGGCGGGGAGGGGCCGGAGTGACGTGGAGAAGAGGGAGAGCGCCGCGGGCGATGTCGTTACTCAGCGACGGCGCCGGGGCCGCCTGGAGATCCTTCACAGAGAGAGTCTCACAGGGGTTTCTGCCTCGAGTCGAGTTGAGATCGGGTTGAGAACTCGGCGCTGGTGTTCGGGGAGCGCTGGTCGAGCGCAGTGCTCGCCGCAGCTGGGGTGTCGCGAGGGTTAGGCTCTCGGAGCTTGAGCCGCGGCTTGATGCTATATAAGGGCATTCCATGCCACTCGGCGGGCATGGGAGGCCGGCGCGCCTCCGCACGGACACTACATCATCCAGCGGTGACCGCTGACAACGTCAAATAGAACGGCCTGTCTCCTTTAAGCGTGGCCAGGGATTTGGAAAGCATCGTTTCCAAGTCTTTATTTTCAGGAACGTTGAGCACAAATTGCCGACTTTTCCTGCGTGACTCAGCATGCTACTTATCTGTTGTTTTGAACTAGTCTGCAAACAGCGAAAGGTTTTAGCTGCACAATCTGGGTAAATCATAACTGCGTACATTGGGCTTTGGAGGAGGTGCTCATTGCCTGCCGGACTCAGAAGACTCTTAACCAGATTTGCACGTGTTTTCATAAGCGTCATCGGCAAAAGCATAATATCAGTCGCATTTGCAAACTCTCTGTCGCGTAGATACGGTGTTTTCTAAGCCGGCTACAGATTGTGGTAACCGTCCAAATGGGTGGATTTGGCAATGTCCTCACGATTTCTTTGATGACGAGTAACAAAGGCAGCAAATCATGAGTGTCTGTGATCCCCTAGAAAGAATACAACATGAGTGCGTTTTAGCTAGCCTTTCTGAGTAATCATCCGTTGCAACTGAGCTTCACAAAAATGAAATTAGAACTGCATGATTCCCTTGCTTCCAAAACGTACCTATAACCCGAGGCTTGTCGTGTTAGTCAGTGTTTTCGTGCGGTCAGTTTTGCAATCTCACCCGGGTTTGCACTTTCCCGGCACTTCTCCGACTTCACCCCCGCCCGGGCGTCATCCCAGTCCCCTCGCCCATGACCCGCAACATCACGTCCGTCATTCCCGTCATCTGGCTCTAATCCCAGCAGGCCGCCGCTCGTCGGCGCTCGCGGTCAGCCCGGCGAGGCCCTCAAAGCGGCCCTCGGCGCCAGAGCGGCCTCTTCGCCGATATCAACACGACTCGCCCAACTGCAACGACACGCGCCGCCCCAAGACCATCGACCTGTCGCAATCCATGAATAATACATGCATTCAGAGCATTGTCAGCCAAAATGGCGACGGTGATGGCCAGCATGACGTCATCGAAGTCACGCGGCTAAGGGCTCCCAGTGACCAAAGTCGGCGTGCGCTGCCGCTGAAACAAAGGCAGCACGCAGCGCTGCAGGCCCGGAGAGGTCGACTAATTAGGGGCGCATTTTCCTCTTTATCGCATTCGGGCCGGGTTGCGCTTCTTCAGGCGACTGTACGCGGTCGCTCATTCCACGCCGTTAGGGTCAGACTGATCGAAAAACTAGTCTGCTAGCGTAACGGGCGTATCATGTCCGGCTGGGTGCTAGTTCGAGCTGTCAAAAAAGCCGCGTGTCAACTGAAATGATACCATCGTAATCCTCCCAGTGGCACAGGGACCTGCCAAAAAGTGCGGCGCGGGACACTTGAGGTGGACTGGCTCTGTACATCGCCATTCGGAGAACTGCCGTGATTCGTATTTCCAAAGTATCAGGGGAGAGGGGGGGGGGGAGGGGGGAGGGCGTTTCTGCGCACCCAATCTTCGTCCGGCGCCACGTGCGCCGTAGCCTGTCAGCGACGCGGTGGGGAGACTGCGTTATCGCACAAGGGACATCACCGAAAAACTGCGACGCGCTACCGAACGATAACACATGGGTCGCGGCAACCATTCTTGCATGGAAAACGAGCGAATCCGCCAATAATGTGGAGTGCTGACAAGTGCTTGTGCCCCGTCGGCTCCCTAGTGGTGAAGCAGGACACCCTTCCTACGGCCCTGGCCAGCCGTGCGACGACAAAGCTCGCGCGAAGGCAAACAGCCCTCGAACGACGAGGAGCAAGAGGCAAACACGATGAGCAATGTTTGAGCGGGAGTGCGGCGCCCGAGTCCAGGACCGGTTCGAGCGAGGACCAGTTCTTGATTTATACATCCCACCCATCACTTAGGCGGAGGGCCGTCTACCGTGCTACGCGCGCCGGCGCGGGGCGGGCCGGCGTCGGGTGCGACCAGTCGGACCGGTCGCGGCGGCACGTTCGCACCCCTCGCGACACCGCCCCGGGCAGGCACTCACCTGTCGACGTCGGGCCGCTCGAAACTGGGCAAACGGGTCTGCGCCGTGGCCCGCTCCATGGCTGGCAGTCGCTGCACACTGCCGGTGGCGCCGGGCGAGCCGGCCGCGGCGGCGCCGCGCCGCCGCCAGGTGTCGGCCCGGTCGCTCTCCGCCCGCGGCGCCCCCTCCCCCCGCCGCCTGCCGAGATTGCACGGCTGATAGCGGCCGCCGGCCGACTGCAAACTGCAGCGCCGGCGTCTCCGGCGCGGAGGAGCCCGGCGCCGCTTATCACGTGGGCGGCGGCCGCCGCCGCCGGGCGCAATCATGAACGCGCTGGAGCGGTGCCAGCAGCCGCGCTGAAATGGCGGGACGCATGCAAACGGCGCGAGAGGAGCGCGCTGTCACCCGACGACCGCTGGCCCGCTGCTGGGGAGTGTCTGTCTGTATAAAATGAGGCGTCTCGCGCTTAGCAAAACAGCCGGTGCAGAGGCTAGAGGCTTGAGCCCCAACCACCCGGGCCGCGAGTGCTGCGTGACGGCTGGGAGCCGGGCTTGTTTACTTTCTCAAGCCTGCGATTCGCCGGCCACGATACGTTGGGTGTTTGACCCCTGCTACCGCGGAGAAACGCGTCATTCTCCAGACTGCCGAGCCCTTGTTGGTTCGAATTCAGTTAGCGCCCCGGCTTATTCAACGGTGAAGCTTTGCAATTAAGGTGAAAAGCGGAGTAAATAAACCGCCGTTAGCCTGTCTTGGCGCAGGCCACCAACCGCCTCGTTAAGTGCCCGCCGTCGGCCGTATTGCATTCGTGCGCTCGCGGCCGCGCATGGGCGGGATGGAAATCGAGAGGGCTCGAGGCCGTGCAGCGCCAGTGGCCGGCTGCCGTAAAATCCCGGCGGGAGGGGCGTGCAAGCATGGCGGATGTTGCACGGCGGGATAAGGGCGTGGGCGTGCACGGACTCCTCAGTCGCCCGGTACGACGCGAATGCACGGCCGACGACGCTCCGTATCTGGCGCGAGGTACGAAGCGTCCCGCTGTAACCTGGGCTATCGACGCAGCGCTGTAGCCTGGATTGACGATGCGAGAGAGCGCCCCACTGTCCGACCCGACCATCACACCCGGCGCAGTGGCGGCGCCCCCCCCCCCCCCCCGCAGGGACCTGCGCGTCTTATGCCATGTACTCGGCGTGCTCGGGACCTAGCCCGGACAGCGGCCGGCAGGTCGCCCCGCGTGCCAGGTCAGGCCGCCCGATCAGCGCGGATGATAGGCTTCTGGGGCGCGCCGGCACCAATGGCGATGGCCGACCGTTATTCGCTGCATCTTGCCAAGTAGCGGGAACTCTACTGCTTTTCTCGCTGAGCGGATCCGCGAACTCATCAGCACAGAGCGCCAATGGCATTGGCGCAGCTATTCAAGCAAACAGCACGCTATAAAAGTCGTCAACACGTGACAAGGCGCTTCCGCTGCGTGCGCGATCGGCCTTTCAAGACGAGGCTTTGAGGACACTCGCTCGTGTAGCATTAGGTAGACCGGAGATATAGTGCACGCAGCCCGAGTATACTGGAGTTTAGTCCTGTCGTGAGAGGACGGAAAATGTGTGGAAGTCGGCCGTCGTCTTATTGTGTTACTCGTCCTGATTTCGTTCCCCTCACTGACGCATTGATAAGATGACAGCCGTCTGCGTGCAGAGAAACATCCGCAACCTAAGACGCTTGGTAAGCAGGAGACGAAGTAGACACACGTACAAACAGATCATATATTGACATATTGACAAATTCAGCGCTCCCGCCATGCGCCAGTATCTGCAATGCTATGGAAGTATGGTCGTAAAACCGCGCGAGATTGCCGTCAGCGTCTCACAAATCGAGTCCCTGAACGACTCCGAGCAGGTTCGCGAGCCCGCCAGTACAGAGCGCGAGTGACATTGGCACAGCTATCCCAAGCAAATAGTACGCTATAAAAGTCGCCGGCCCGTGACGGGATGCTTCCGCCGCGTGCGCGACCGGCCATCTCTGAAGGCGAGGCTATGGGCCCGGCGCGGAGGGCCGCCGCGCGCCGGCTGCCCGCGGGCGGCCGCTCGCTCTCCGCGCGCTCGGCCGCAGCCCAGCCCAGAGCGGCGGCAGACGAGCGGGAACGGCGCGAGACGACGCGAGCGGAGCGGAACAGCCTGCCGCCGATCCAAGCGCCGGAAAACGCTCCGTCCGCCGAAAGGGCACTGCGCTCGACTTACGGCCACGGCCAGCCAGTGTAAACGCACGGAAGCGGGCGACCAGGAGACAAGGCGACCCACCCGATCCGGGCGACGCCGCACAAGAAAAGCGACGGGCGGCCTACAAACGGAGCTATGAAGACGAACCGCCCGGGACTAGATGTGTGAAGACGTCGAACCATGTGAACTGTAGGAACATATGCTCCCCCTTCCACTCCCCACACTTGCAGCCAGCGGTCGGCCCTCCCACGCCGCGCTGCGAGATTCTACCCGGCAGTGTCCTGCCAGGGGGGCGGCGCGCGCCTGTGGCGGCGCTGCTATGAGCGCAGTCTCGAGACGTGCGAGTATGTCCAGGTGGCCGGGGCCCTGGACAGGCCGCCGGCGCCGCCGTCCGCTGTCCGCCGGACGGTCACCGGCACACCCGATCCAGGTCGGACCGAGCCGTGTGATGCTGATTCGGCGCCGACTGTGCGGCCGCGCGTTTGGGCATGGCATGTCCCGGTATTGCAGCGTCCCGGCCCCAATCACTTCATCAGCGACACGGCGTCGCGGAGCGGCATGCCCGCGCCTTGTGAGCCTCGAGGAGTCTCCCCGGCTGGACGGCCAGGGAGGCGGCCCGGGCCAGGTGGCCGTGTAGCCGCGAGGACGGCCCGGTGAATCCCCAGGTGTACCCGCTGGACCGGACGGCTCGGGAGGCGGCCCGAGCCGGGCGGCGGCGTTCTCCCGCGAGGATGGCCAAGTGAACCCAGAGGATTACCCACCGGGCCGGACACGGTGACCCGCTACGGCTGCCAACAGTTCGTGAGCGCAGAGCAGGCTCCGATTGCACGGCGGCGGCGCCGACGGTCTGGCGCCGTGTTCAGCGCGAGCCGAGAGAGAGCCGGGGTGAGCCGCTGACGCCAGCGGCGCTCGTCAGCGTCCGTCCAAGGCGAGCCCGAGTGGGCGAGGTCACACGCCCCCGAGGACGACGATACAGAGGTGCCAGCCCGGGACAGACAAGAAGGAGAGAGCGAAAGCCGGCTCACAGACGAGAGCTCCCGGCCGCGCTGATCCGAGCCGCGCGGCAGTGGACGAGCCGGACTGAAGATGGCAGCACCGCACCGATGGCATAGCGTCACGTCTCCGAGGTCGTCACGGCGCAGCGCTCCCGGCACGCGCAGCACGCGGCGCACACGGCCAGCGCCGCCCGGCGCCCGGCCTGACCCGGGAACAGCGGCCTGCCCGCCGGCGGGAGCGCGCCCGCACCGGCACGCGCCCCGGCCGAACAGTCCCAGGCTGTGACGGCCCCTGGTCGGGCCGCGCCGCGGCCGCGCGCCAGCGACAGCGTGGTCGAGCCGAGGCGGCGCCGGGGCGGACCCGGACGTGACCGCCCCGCCTCTGCGTGAGACACCACGCCCACGCGGCGCGATAGAGTCGATTCGGGTGATTTGGGTGACGAGTAAGCCCGGACCCGAGCGCGGAAGTCGGCCAGTGTCACCCGTAATTCATCCGGTCACGTGATGAGTGTCCGTCGGAGTGCTTTCACAGGCCAGGAGATTCGTCGGCGCCAGTACCGGAAGTAGGCCGTTCGTCGCGAGCAGAGCATTCCACGTGACCCGGTCAGAACAGGTGCCAGCGCCAGGTCAGCCGCTCGCGGGACGGCCGGGCCGGGAAGCCCTCCGCCCGCGGCCTCCCCGCAGGAGCGTTGAGCCCGACCGCCGCATCCCGCGTCATCTCCACTGCACACGCTCACACACAGACACAGTGCCCACGGCGCTTCCTCTGCAGAACGAAGACCTAACCACTGGCGCGGGGCCCGGGGCGTCCTGCGGCCGCCGCCGGCCGCCGGCGCCGCTCGGCCCGTCACGTCACCAGGTGGCCCGAGCCCGGGCTGGGCGGGCGCAGCTGCTGCCGCAGCGACGCCGGCAGCAGGTAGTAGGTGCCGTTCTGCACGTGCCACTGGATGTACGGGTTGTTCTCCGGGAAGTGCTGCGAGTCGGCCGCGTCGTTCTGGAACGGCTCCGGCTCCGGGTGGTGGTAGTTCCAGTTGTCACCGCTAGAGGCTAGCGTGGTGCGCGTCGTCTCGTCCCGGATCAGGCTGTACTGGGCCGACGGCAGCCAGCGAGGCAGCAGCGCCACCAGCAGCGCGCAGCAGGAGGCCAGCAGTGCCAGCACCTGCCGGGAGACGACATGTCAGCAGCAGCGACGGCAGCACCAGCAGCAGTGCGCAGCAGGAGCCCAGCAGCGCCAGCACCTGCCGGGAGACGTCAGCAGCAGCGGCAGTAGCGCCAGCAGCAGTAGCAGCGGTAACAGTAGCAGCGTGCAATAGGAGGCCATCAGCGCCAGCTCGCGTCTGGGAGCGACACTTCCACAGACGCGACAGAAGGAATGACCGCACCCAACAGGGCCCCGGCCCTCAGTGCAGACGGTGGCAGCTTAAGTGGCAGGGGAGACAATCAAGTAAAGCCTAGTTGGTTGGAAGCCGGCACATAAGTCCACAGACAGGTGCCCGCGGCCGCACTGCGCGATGAGCGGATTTTTAGTGATAAATTGCAGCAACAGAGGTGGCAGCTGTGAGGACAGCATGGCGGGGTGGGGGGAGGGGGGAGGGCAAATACGGGAACGGTACCGACAGCAGTAAATACACTCGGTGGCGTACAGAAGACAGGCTAGCAGCATGGGGGTAGTCTGGTGGGTAGAAGACGCCATACGCCACAGGCAACGGCGTGAATGGACTGAGCCACATGAGCGGTCCGTAGACTACCAATGATGCACTACGCACATCTGTCCGCTGAGCGATATCAAACGGTATGAAGTGATAACATCCACAGCACCAGTTGATACATAGTTCTACAGAGCGGTTGGTACAAAGCATTGACACAGATCACATAATTACTTGGAAAAGCGTCATTGTGTGAAATATATAAACGTGTCGCCGTGTGAAAAGTGACGTCATTGACGAGGACAACAGGAAAAATAATTACTCCATCTGTATTAGTTGAAACACTTCACACATTACCGCCCAGCCACAAAAGGCCAATTCCGTGTTCCACCCAATTTCAGCGTAAATAACGACACGTCACCGGATGGACAGAGAACCTGATGTGTTCTGGGACATAAGGGGAGAAAGATGGCTACCTGCTGTGTACCCGAATCAATACCCGTCACAGGGTACTTTTTGTCCTCGGTTCCGACTGAAGCGACGACGCCAATAGCTTCATCAATCCGTGCACGCTGACAGATAGCCACTCATCGATCATTCGAATGCGCTGGCGACGGGAAAATGATTTACGCTCTTAGCATGGCACCAGTCTCTGCCACTGGGCGCGCCACACCCACGCCGCCGTCAGGCTACCCACGGAGCCCGGCCGTCTCTCACCGCGGCGCCGGTGGTGCAGGCGCGCGTCCACGTGGAGAGCGCCGGGTACTGGTACGTGTAGAGGTAGGCCTGGTGGAGCAGCAGCACGGCGGCGGCCGCGTGCACCACCGACAGCAGGCAGAAGAGCCACGTGTGCTGCCGGGGCGGGACGCCGAGGGTTAGACGGAAGGCTGCGCCGGTGTCATGCCCGGCGGCGTCAACCGGCGGTGACCGTGCAAAACGCGCTAAACTGGATTGGAAGTGGCAGTTACGCTATAGGAGCTCGAACGGGTTTAAGAGACAAGATCAGAGAGAACATCAGCTTAATCAAAAGCGAGTCCATTTTTGCATCAGGTTTGTTTGCTCGTGCCCGTCCATTATCAGTAGTAGGTAGTACCACACAGTTACATTATTCGTCAGCACCATTACAGCATTGTAGTTAAACACGCCTGGGCAACTGAGCCTGTCCAATTAAGGCAGCGCTGTACGACCGCACCTCGGCCGCGTGGGCGAGGCAGGCGAGGCCCATTCATCCCTGCTTAGGACAGCCAATTCAGGACTCAATGACCGCTGCAAGCCATTGTCGACATGACAGCTGAAAAATACCGAAGGGAAAGCCATCCGACGATGATTAACAAGGGCCGAGTGCGCCGGTATATCACGCCGCCGCGGCCGGGGCTGCCGCGGGCCGCCGCGCCGCACGCGAACGAGCCCGAGTCGCCCCGCGCCGCCGCCACGCACCATGAGCGCCCAGTTGAGCAGCAGGACGTACTGCAGGCGCGTCACGTGCACGAACAGCAGCAGCGCCGTCCACAGCAGGCAGAAGACGGAGCTGAAGACGGCCAGCCGGGTGTGGCCGGCGTGCGGCAGCAGCAGCGGCGAGCCAAACGCGGGGTCGCCGCTGGCACTCACGCTCGCCAAGCAGCCCACGCTCAGCGCCTGCCGACGGCGGCGCCGGTCAGCGGTGCTGGCTCAGGTGTCCGCCTCGCGCCGCTTGTCGAGGGACGGAGCGGGTGGCGTGTGGGGTTTGGGCGCGTAATGTCAGCGCTCTTGAACGCGGCGCTGTCGGTGGGATGGTGTGGATTGTGTGGGAGTCGGGCTAGTCCTTCGACGCGAAGTGTTGCGCACTGCCGGCGCCGCCGCTCGCACCTCCGTACAAGCACACACACGCAAACACACGCACAAACAGGAGTCGGGTATCAAGGAAGAAATAGCGCTGTCACACAGCGGAGGGCGGGTCACGTGGCAGGCATGAGGGTGACTTCAGGCGCCATCGGAGTGGTCCTAATCTCGCCCATGGGACCTACAGACGAGGACTGGCCGCTCGGACGCCTCTCGCAATGATGCCAATCCGACAATCTCCCGCCCTGCACGAGCGCGATCCTCGTCTCGCGCGATCAGAACGGTCTCGAGGGCCCACACAGCGGGGATAATCCCGCTCAGCATGGCCTGAGCGCACCGGCTGACCCAGGTGTGTGCCACGTGCGCCGTCACGCGGTGACCGCTGCAGGCCCCTGGCGCGATACCACCCGGGGTGAGTTCAGCCGGGGGCGCGGCCGCCAATCGGACGGCGCGTGCCGCCCCTTGGGACGGGAGGACTGTCTGGAGACGCCGGGTGCGCCGCGAATGACGGCCGGGCGTGATCACGGCAGGGGGAGCTTGCTTTGGTCTGGATCATGGCCCTTCAGACTAAAAGTGGCCAGTTCAGGGACAAGGGAGGATGGTGAGGCAAGTGCTAAGCAAGATTGCATGCATCTGAGAGTCCTCCGCTACTGAACTCACCCCGCACAGGAACCCCTATTCGGAGTGTACGACATAACTGCTAAGGAAAAACTCTTGCCCACAGGAATGTTGTGGTATTAGTTTTATGCGATATCACTTCTACTCCAAAAACTGCTGCAGACTTAACTCATACGCGATAGCACTTCTGCTGCAAAGTCAAGGCATGAGGAGGTCACAAAATATACTTCAAAAGCATATTTCCGCCATGACGTACACTGCAAAAACGTGTTTTTTTACACGTGACATTGCTTCCGCTACATAAACACGTGCACAACACGATTCCTACTTAATAAATACTGCACTTACATGTAAAATTACTCTTGTGCGGCAAAACTTTTGGCAAAAATGCTTATACCCGTCATGCCTATCGCGAAAGCCCATTAAAGAGAGTACTCGACCTTTTTGTACTTTTCATTTCTTGTTAGATCAGACGCGTGCGATTTGACCCGCAATACTAGTTTTCTCAGAATCCCTCTAAACAGCTCAGAATCTTGATTTAAAGTAGCCATTCCTTTCCAAAAAATACCATTTGACTCCCTGCTCACCACTATGAAAGTGATACATTTCATATGCGTTGTTTTTCCAGCATGTGTGTTCTGTAATGTTTGCAACACAGAAATGTGTCACAATGTCGGTGTAATAAACTCCACGTAACCTTGAAACATTCTGTTAGGACAAAAAATTATGCGATAATGAAGCTGTTATCCCGCGAATTCAGCGAAACGTTACGCTGTGGTTTTAATTTCTCCCCGACTTACATCGTGTTTACCGCGGTGGCTCTTTTCAACGCGAACTTTGGCCCTGGGCGTGGGAGCATCACATGGTCCGCAGCGACGCCTGGTTCAAACTTTAACCAGCGCGCTTTTGGCTAACAGACCCTTGCCGCCTGCTGGGCCGATCATGATTCTTTTTTCATTCACACCAGAAGAGATGCGCACGGCGGTTGCGATGGCGACGGTGGTTGCGACTGCGGGGAAGAAGAGTAGTTCTGTTACAACGCGTTGAGAGCGTAATTTGGACCCAAAAATATCAAAATGAGAATCCTCTTTACGTTTAAGCGGTGCTGCAGTGGCAATACCCAGTCCATTATTAGGCGCAACTGGTCCTCAGGTTTCACGAGAGTATGATTTTGAACTATGCCCCAAAGGTGGGACACTCCCTTTAAGTCTTTACCTATAAGCGATATTACTTCTACGGCCAATACTTCGGTGCCAGACATTTGTACTATACGACACAGCCCATACTTCAAAAATTATACCAGTCAGTACTTCTTCTCATAGGTAACGCCCAACCAAAATCCCCGAGGGAGCAAACACATGGAAGCTTTTCAACGGGCAAAATCAGACTGGAGATGCCCACTCCTTGGTGCAGATGCATTGGTACTGTTTCAAACTTTGAGATCGGCAGACTCGCGACTAAAATAGTTTTACGCGACATTTCCTCTACTGAAAGCATCCAGTGCAATGCTATAGTGTTTCAAAACAAGTCTGTGGGCTGGGAACGATCAAACCTGCCCCGAAATGCATTAAACACTGCGTTTGCCCCTGTGTGACACGCCTTACTGCCATAGGTAACGGGTGGATGGGGTCCCTGATGGAAAATGAAACTACATCCCCGGTCTGGTGTTCACCAAAACACGACTGCTTCGACTGCTATTACTTATATACGGCTCTAGTGCTACAAGAAAAACGAATACTTCCAAAAGTTTTACCCCTCATTGAGATTCTGCTACGAAATCTAACACCTTGATCTTTACGCCAATTACAACTTAACAAAATAACGTAACTTATGAGTGAATAAATTTTCGTATCGGCACCACGAACCTCTATCGCAGTGTTGTCCAGTTGGGCTCCCTCTTAACTTGCAAAGTGATCCTACACCCCTGCTAGATATCCACGCATTTTGTATTTCCCGTCCAGTATTGGCAGTAGAAGCGTTGTCGCGGCGCATTCATAAAGACTGCAAGCATTTGCAGTAAATGTGATGATGGATATACATTCCTGAAGCGTAACGTTTGTGGTGAAGCATTGTCACATATAAGTATTCGCAGTAGAAGAAATGTCGTGTACAATTTGTAAAAGTGATGACCGGTGTAACGTTTTGAATTATAAGTTGTGCCGGGTTTCAAAAACGTCGCGTATCAGTCTCTGCAGTACAGGTAATGCTGTGTGTACGTCATGATTGTAGTTTTTTGCAGCAGAAGTAATGACGGTTATAAGTTTCAAGCATATGTTTTGTCGCATAGCACTAATGTTGCGTATCAGCATTTGCTGATACGCAACATTGGAAGCAGAAGTGGTAGAAGTCATGTCGCAGCACTCTTGTGGGTAGTTTTTACTGCACCACTAATGCCGTGGCAGCCCCTCCGGCGCACACGCGGGCGCACTGGCGGGGCCCCCGCCAGCGGGCACATGAGCCCGCTAATGGCTGGTGCGTGCAGCCTGCCCCGGATGCTGCAGGGGTTCAGGATGGGGCGTGCATGATGGAAGAAGTACGATTGTCGCCAGCAGGACTACCGTGCCTGTATACGGGAGATGGGCCGTCGGGTGAGCAGTCGATGCGAGCAGCTGGCGAGTGCACTGATCAGATGAGCGTGAGCGCGACCAGCGCCATTCCATTTCGATTTCCCATTTCCACCGGCACCGATTTGTGTGGGTGGTGGTGTGAAATGGAGCAGCCTTGCACTGCTTTGTCGCGGTACTGAGTGGGGAAGCCTGTCTTCATTGGGCATCTCCGACGGCAACACCGATCACGAGTGCACGGAAACGCGACTCCGTAGCCGCGCCTTCACCGTGACATTGAGATCACCACTCACCCTCCCACCACAAGACCTCTCATCATCGGCGCGCCCCCGAGTCCCCTCGCCGTCAGTCCACCGCCTGTCCCTCTTCTCACGCGGCCACCGCCGTCTGCCCTCGCCACGAGACCGCGGGCGCCGCCGTCTGCTCTCATCACGAGACCGCGGCCACCGCCGTCTGCCCTCACCACGGGACCGCGAGCACCGCCGTCTGTCCTCACCATGAGCAGCATCTCGCCGATGCCGAGCGGCGACAGCAGAAGGGCCGGCTGCCAACAGCAGACGATGCCGCGGGTGCGTGGGTCGACGGGCGCCGCCGCCGGCTGCTGCTGATGCGAGTCCCAGGTGTCCTGCGTTAGCCGGCTGGCCGTCCGCTCCATCTCGATACACTCACCGCTCTGCCGGCCGGCGCGGGGGCGTCAGTGAGGCGAGAGACGGCCGGGGAAGGGCGGCGGACGTGGCGTGGCGGGGAGCGCGTGTGGGGTCGCCGGCAGGTGCAGGTGACCCTCCGCCACGCCAGCGGAGACATGTCTCAGCCGTCGACGCCACGGGTGGGGATAGATTACGGTCCGACTTCCGGGTCTAGACGGCGGGAGACTAGACGGCACGTACAGGACTGCATACTACACAGACGACAGACTGTAGGATATGCGCCTGGTGCCCCGCAACACCAGCGGAGGCAAGCTTAAAGAATCGGCGGCACTGGGCGGAAAAGGCTGCAATGTGGCTTTTGGGCGTGGAGAAAGCAACAGTCCCCAATCCCTCAGGTGGGCGAGACGCAAGGCAGAATTCGTGGAGCACCTGTGGCGCCTTCGTGCATGCACTCAACAGCGAGAAGCCGTGTTTAAAAGACGCCCGGCCCACCCAGAAGTGACACGGCACTCATGCACCTTTGGTTGCGGGCGCACCCGCGCGCCCCAGCGCGAATTTCGTAACAGGGGCGTCATGTTAGCCGCCTACCAAAATGGATGTCTCGGCGTTCGAAACGTATTCCAGCGGTGCGGCATGAATTAATTAGAAAGCTGCACGCAGCGCTCTATCGCGCACGCGATAGCAGTGACAGCGCGACACCGGCCCGCCGGGGCGCCGCCCAGCGCCGCGGCGGCGAGCGGCCAGCGGCGAGCGGCGCGGCCCCGCCCCGCCCGAACGCCCACCTCTCCGAAGAGGGTGATCTCGTCGAGCAGGTCCTGGATCTCGTCGAGGCCGCCGCACAGGTCCGAGACGGAGATGAGCTCGCGCCGGATGCGCACCTCGCACTCGCTGGCCGAGTCCAGGCCGGAGATGCGCGAGCGGGTCTGCGCCGACGCGCTGTCCGACGCCATCGCCGCGCCGCCGGCCGACGACGGCGGTCCGGGCCGCGCGCCTGGGCTGTGGACAGCGTGCTCTGGTACCGACACCACAAATGAGGCGCGAGTACAGCACCGGTCGTGAAGGGAAGCACGTATCATGCTGCTACTTGGACGTCTTTGTCGTGCGTTTTCTTCACACCAATGGCATTCATGTAACAATGGCTAACAGTGGTTAAGTGGCAACCACTAGGAGCATGCCTCACTGACACCAGGGTAAACTAATGTTCAACCATATTGCTTGTGTCAGAGACAGCCACAACAGCAGGAACAGCAGCCCGGTACGTAACGGCCCAGTTATGTCCCGTCAGAGTTTTGAATGAACAGGATGGTGAAGCGCGGAAATAATCCATTTCATAGGGGGTTCTGGTCCGACCACTTCACAAAACGTCTCCCCGCCCCGAGACTGCGAGCCAGCTGTCTTCACTGCCCAGGTCCCGCCCAGAGCAGCCCGCGCTCGCCGCGCCCCGGGCCGCGTCCGGCGTGTCCATACCTGTGCCGGGGCGGCGCGTCCTCAGGCCGGGCCCTGCCTGAGCGCGCGCCGCGGCCGCAGCTCCGACCCCAGCGGCCGGCCGTGCGTGCCTGTCCGACGACAGATGCTCGGCGCGCGCTCCATCACGGTCCGGCTTCCGCTCTGGCCCGGCCGGCGCGCGCAAAAACGGCCTCTGCAACGTGGGATATGCTGAGCATGGGCGGAGGAGGGGCCTAATGGGAGTGGTGCTGTTGTGAGCGCGGCGCGATGCACAACAGGAAGGAGGCGGCTCTTCACCATGTTTTGAACCAAGCGTTCGTCTGGTACTGGCTGGTTGCTGGCTGGCACGCTCCCGGCCACTGCTCACGGACAGGTGCCTTGAAAGCGCACGGCTAAGATGTAAACCGTGGTTCATTGACCTCCAAACAACCATTGCAGATAATGGTGCTCCGTTGAATAGGAGAGCAGTAAGGCGCATTGCACCGCGCGGTTAGATTTATGAGGTATGCACGAATGACATGGGTATTTGTGACATTTGTCATCTGTGATACTTGCTATTCATGTCATATGTGAATGAGACTAGTGAAAGCTGTCTTGCACTGAGCCTGGCCTTATCAGGCTCGCCATTTCACAAAACGAAGCCGGGGAATTTCAACTGATGTACGTTTGTCTTTATTGTGATCGAAGTGTCCTGAAAACGAGAACTCTTGTGTTGGTATCGAGCGAAGTGAGGTGACTTTTCTTGCCACGCTACGCCACCCCACGCTACCCTCCATGGCCTATGCCCTCCTGGGGTTTAAGTGAGCAGCATCCGAGGACAGCTTCGAAAAAGCTGGCATGATCCGTTCGCCGTCGGTCACGTGCGCCTCTATAAGGTAGCATTCAGATCGCTTAATGGCTTAAGTATGTTATCTTTGCTTGCCCCGTGCCTCTTCCCGAATTCATGTCTATACGTTTTATGACAGCCATAATGTGGCATAAATCTTTAAAATCTTAAACTTGAATATTTTTAGCCGGACAATCGCCACTGCTTGCGCAATTTAAACTACACTTTCGCTAACACATTGCCATTCCCCTCCATTCAACGGTCATCGGTACAGTCGCTACAACGGCGGGCCACCTTTGATCTGGGCTCGATCTTCGCCCGTGCCTTAAAACCTTTCAGCGATTTGCAAATGTTACGTCAATTTTTATAGAAAAATTTGGCTAAGTTCTGGTAAAAGTGGTCAAAGTTGCAGAACAGCTTCTCCTGGTCAGTAATTTGCTGGCATACAAGTAAAAGCGTAATGTGATGTATGCATGTGCATGTGAGAGCGTAAGTTTCAAAGACAGTGATTCTTGCTGCAGAAACTGTGAGCCGGTACGACCACCGGTTACCAAAATATAAGGCTGTCAGCAGCACGCCAGGCCGGGCCAAGCTGGACCGAGAAATTTACGAAATTTTCCCATGCCACAAGTTGAGATGGTGCAGCTGGCGTGTTCTTCCATACGGAACTCATTATTGTGCTAAATGTAATCATGTGTTCCCACGCTGAAGACGCCGAACAGTGGAGAGCAGCACTGAGAATAACAGACATTTTTGCCCCTTTCCACTCGACAAGATTTCTAAAAAAAACCTTGATATTTTACGAGTCCCTACAGACAGAAACGACCGGCCAACCCGCTCAGTTGTGTTACGAGGCAACCTCCAGTTTGACTCCAGCAACCCATCCAAAAACTCCCGGATAGCACTCAGTATGCTGCGCCGCTGCCACCTAACTACTGCAGACTGCCATGTGCTTTGTCCAATCCAGATCCCTCAGATTCCTGCTGAGCTTTATGTTTTGGGGTATTCGGAGTGACATCAAGACACATGGTAACGCGGTCTGAGAAGCCAAAACGCCACACACCGGCGCGATTTAACAAGCGCGATGCGTTACGGGCAGTGGCTGGAAAGAGTGGAGCTCGCTATCCCTCTCACTTAATCGACCTGGCTGAACGTGCTGCTGTTCGACCACAAGCCTATCACCCTCTCGACTCTCAGTCAAAACACTTGCATTATAAATCCACCCGATACAGTCACCCTACTGGAAATGTCACGGCATATGCCGCCGATCCTGTTCGTTCTTTCGCCTAGCCCACGTTCCATGTCACGGTAATAGTCTCAGAGGCCTGAAGATTCCGTGGCCCCCGACGATCCGAGCAATTGATTTGTTAACGAGGTCAGCGTAGGGGGAGAGGCTTTGATCGATCGTGTGGGGTGGAACACATGGGGAGGAGACCACCGACAGTCAGTCGTCTGCAAGCTGCGGCAGGAATCTCGACGAGGCATTTGAGCATCCTCAATGCCCAATAACTGGGGCAGCACCACTGACCCAACGGGGTGTCGCCAAAACCTGCCACGGTTTCGGAATGGGCAGACAGGACACGTCAAGAACTGACAAGTCACACTGCCACACAGCATCAATTCGACTTGTTTATCCTGCGATAAAACCCAACGGGTTTTTGTGTTCGAAGCAGCAAGCCTCCACGTCGCCAAGGAGACTAGGTACCGTACCTACTCGAGTAGTTAAGTTTCTACAATACGTCCGTTTGTTCTGCCGCGGTCACATGGCACATGCATTCAACAAAAACTTGCCAAACAAAAAATTGTTTATAGCCGTCGTACTCATTGATGCACTCTGCAACAAAAATCGTGCACCCATACGCACCTACTAGGCACCCAGCATATCACGTTTTGCGCTTTTTCCCAACAGAAACCGAGTCGACCGATAAAACCACCGAGATGAGTAAGTTCGTAACAAGCACGTGGCAACTTAAGGCCAAGCCGGATAAATACGCACCGTACATATAAACAGATGGTATGCAAGGCACGACTTAGAAACAGACACTGAAAAATGTCATACGCCACGAAACATCCCACCACCCATCACACAAAACTCACAGCGCACGGCGCCCCAAGTCCGTTACCGTCCGTCTTCTGCTGAGAAGACTGACCTCTAGTCAGCTGAGCGTAGAATCGATTTTTCCCTTTATGTCTGCAGAGCACAGAAATAACATCAAAAGTGGTATCGTTAGATAGTATTTGTTTATTTCAAACTCTGTTGACTCATTATCCGAAGAAGAAAATGTAGCGGAATGCACGTCATAAGTACCAATAAGTAAGTAATCATCAATACTTCTTGATGCAAGAGGGTTGAGTCAGTTCTAGCGCTCTGCTTGCAAGACCAGCGCATAAGTGCGCCGCAATGAGCCATTCGCGTGTGATGCTGGACAGAGCCGTGGTGGCCCGTTGAGAATAGGAAGGCGACTTAATCGTTCATGTTTTTGTAGACTATAATTTGATTGCCGTGTAAGTAAGTACTTATGCTGCTTACGCTATCTTTAAAAGTGATTGGTTCATTCAGGAGTCTCTGGCCGTCCATAAGTTGTGGGAACTCCTCAAATGTTGAGGGGATTGGGTAGTGGTAGAAGTAATTCGGGCTTTCGGGCGCTTCGACGGGGCCGTCATATGGTGCCTTTAGTGTGAGGTTTAGTGACAAAAATTTTTTTTCAATGTCTAGTTGGCCGTCGAGTGAGAGGAAAAATGTGATTTCAAAACCAGTTAGTGGATCAGTCATATAATGGATGACAATTGCGTATTCTATGCCCAAAGTAAGATAGCAGCCAGACTTCAGAAGAATTTGTCATCCAAATATGTTTGGCATAACAGCAAAATTGCTGCTGCAGTTTCAGAGTGTTTGTACTATTAATTTTAATGTTCAGAGTTTGATTCATGGTCACCAGCAATTAATGACTAGCAAGGCAGTGCTGTGGAGAATTGCATTGTTTAGGTAATGCCAGCAAATGTTATCTTCAAATTTTCACTCATAAGAATCTGATAACTCAGTATAATCTGGCCTAGTCTTAGTTTGGCACACATAAGCACTTGGTTCAGTGCATAAGTATTGTGTAGGCATCTGGTGCAATGAATGCTATTTTTTACAGACTGGCTGAAGAGGTGCTAAAAGTCTTTCATTCAGATTCAGTGAAAGGCTTCAACATGGAATCAAATTTTCAGTGATAAGTCATTCTACTCATCATTTCCAGTTCTCTAAAGTATATGAAGACCAATGTTAAAGATGCTCCCAGTTCCTTGGTGATCATTGCCACTACTGACACAGCACACCAATAGTGGCAGTGCCAACACATGTGTGTGATCTGGTTTTGCAGTGACATGAAATAAACAAAATTTCAAAGGGGACAAAATAGCCCCTGTACTAGAAAAAGTGTGGGTGACTGCACTTTGTCAGCTATGCATGATTGAGCGCAGACTACAGATCGGCATGCATTCAGGTTTTCTTAAGGGCATGTTAGATCAGTCCCAAGAATTTTGGCCTAAGGACAACTCCTAGTCCAAAATATTATAGTTGAAGTGCAAATTGATAGCCAGTTATAACATCACATAAAGTGAGAGTTATCAAAATTTGTACTGTAAATCACTTGAAATTGATGCAGCCATTTTCACTACCAACTGTACTCCAGCATTCTTGATATATGCATAGATCACCCCAAACCAAACTTGTGCCATGTAGGTGCTCCTTGATTTATGTGCCTCATTTATTATCAGCATGCAGTGACTTCTCAGAAAGCCTCATGAACAATGAATGTATGGATTGTTAACTGTTAATTGCTTGTTAGCAATGCCCTCCAACAAACAAAGCCTATTGGTTGCAATGAATTTGGGTGTGCTTATTGAGTGTTTACTGATGCTTGAGTATGTTGGGACAAAAACATACAATGCCACCTTACTGGACTGAAACTATGTGGTAAATGTGCAGTCTGCAAGCCTTCATACAATGCTAATACCAGAACTCATAACTGTGCTAGTAATCCACCAGGATGCAGCCATTTTCACCTCTTTTAAAACTGGTTCAATGTTTATTTTGTGGGCTGAGCATGCAGTCAAGTTATTGGATCCAATATCCACCCAAATTTTTGCATGAATGCTTGTAATTATTTTGTCTTGCTTATCACCAATGGATGTCAACTTAGTTTGCTGAACAATATTGTTGAGCCTAACCAATCCCATGGTGAGCTGATTTTAACCAATGAGATGTGACTGTGGGCAATGTGGTATGGCTCTGTCATTAAGCTTCAATACATACCTGCCAAACACTGGGTATGATGACAGGTGGTTATCATGCCTTGGCCCATGCCAGGTCAAGGTGTCCTTGACTCCTGACAGGTGGTGATCATGCCATCCTGTGTGATGCCATGCACATGGTCTCCTTGTGATGATTTAAGTGATGGTGATTTGTATTGGTATTTAAGCTGACAATGAGCTGTATGTGTGAGAATTTACTGTTCAAAAAATGATCTCACAGATGCAATGATGTGGGCATATATGCAGAACATTATTATATATGTTTGCAGAGCATTATTCTATTTTAGTCATGCAATGCATGTATCCATAGCACTACTTCATGCAGTCCCATTATGCACAACCCACATCCATATGTCTGCTGTGCATCGCTGCTCCTCTGCCCAAAGCTGTATGTCTTGCACACCCATTGTTGCAGATTGTACAAGCCTGGCTCCGCCATGGCTGAGCTGGACTTCAGTCCCCTGTCTCCCTCGTGCTACCGATCCCTCACCGACAAACTGTATGACAAGAGGAAGGTCGCTGCCGCCGAAATTGAAAAGTAAGCACTCACACCAAAGCGCACAAAGTTTGCAGGAGGGTGAAATCGGTGCTTGTGTTGCAGTTTTGTGAATGCCGTCACATCACGCACCCTTTCATGGTGCTCCAGTGCGCCCAATGTATTCTGCTTGTCCAGGGCTCAATGTGCTCACTTTGCACTGTGCACAGGGTGTATACATGTCTTCATCAGCATTGGAAGCTGGTGTGCCTGACACATTAAAGCCGAAAACAGCTGGCTTCAGGCGGAGCGACGAGCATTGACCACCAACCGACCTTAACCCGCCGTTGTCGGTCAATTTGTTGTCAAGGTTGAGCCGTGACATTGGCCGGCAGGATGGTGCGCGACTTCGTCACGATGAACAGCACGGCCCTGCTGGACCAGATGATGGGCACGTTCAAGGCCATGTGTGACTCGCCTAACGCCAACACGGTCAAGGGCGGTCTGATGGGCATCGGAGCCATGGCCGTCGCCATGGGGCAGGTGGGTCCTCCGATGGGGCTGGTGGGTCCTCTAATGAGGCTGGTGGGTCCTCCTATGGGGCAGGCGGGTTCATCCATGGGGCTGATGGGTTCTCTGATGAGACAGGTATGTCCTTCCATAGGGCTGGTGGGTTCTTCCTTGGAACTGGTGAGTCCTCCCATGGGGCAGATAGGTCCTCTCATGGGGCTGTTGGGTTCTTCCATGGGGCTGGTGGGTTCTCTGATGAGGCAAGTGGGTCCTCCCACTGGGCTGGTGGGGCCCCTGATGAGGCAGATTGGTTCTTACAGGATGCAGATGGGTTCTTACATGATGCAGATGGGTTATCCCATGATGCAGTGGGGACCTGCTGTGGGCCAGGTGGGTCCTCACAGGAGGCAGGAAGATCCTCTCATTTGTCAGATGGGTCCTCCCATGCAGCAGGGGGGTCCCTCCATAAAGTAGGCAGGTTCTCCCATTTGGCAGATGGGTCCTCCCATGCAGCAGGGGGGTCCTTCCATAAAGCAGGCAGGTTCTCCCATTTGGCAGATGGGTCCTCCCATTTGGCAGTTGGGTCCTCCCATGAAGCAGGTGGGTCCTCCCATGAAGCAGGTGGGTTCTCCTATGTGGCAGGTGAGTCCTCCCACTGCACGGACGCCCCATCCGGCTCCGCTTACCACCCAGGGGGTGGGGGGAGGGGGAGGCGGATGGCTCCCCTTGTAATCGCCACTGGAAGGCGGACGCTGATCTCCCCAAATCGCCGCTGCTCAGCAGGTGTGATGACAGGTGTCTGGGTTTACCCGACTGCCGAATTCTGAGCAGGCAGTATTGTGGTGATTAAGAGATGACTTTTTTACTCAGATATACCAGCATTACGTGGTTTTCGACTGTCGTAGCGCGCCCACAGGGTGAGAGCCTGGAAAGCAGCACAGCGCTTGTTACAAAAACGCCACGACGCGTGTCTTAGTGCGACTCCGCGCGTCACGCGTCACGTGCCTGCCTGTCGTGCCCGCCGCATCCAAACGCCGTAGTCTGGCATAACCCTCTCCCCCCTCCCGCCCGCCCGCCCTGCCGCAGCCGGCCGTGTCGCCGTACGCCGCCTCCATGATCGACACCATCCTCGCCTGCTTCGTCAAGTCGCACGAGTCGCGCCTGCGCTACTACGGCTGTGAGGCACTCTTCAACGTCTGCAAGTCGGTGCGCAGCGCCACGATGCCTTCGTTCAACCGCGTCTGGTGCGCCATGGCCCAGCTGAAGACGGACCCGGACCTGAACGTGCGCAGCGGCGCCGACATGCTGGACCGCCTGATGAACGACCTGGTGGTCGAGTGCCCGAGCTTCGACCTGCCGTCGCTGATGCCGCACCTGCGCGACCGCGTTTACACGGACGAGCGCATCGTGCGCCAGCTGATCATCACGTGGCTGGGTCACCTGCACTCGCTGCCCGACCACGACCTGCTGCCGTTCCTGCCCGAGCTGCTGGACGGCCTGTTCCGCATACTGAGCGACCCGGACGACGCCCTTATGACCAGGTGAGTGCGGCGGCGGTGGGGGGGGGGGGGGGGGGCGAGGGACGCCTCGTGGCGGCGAGCTTTGGATGCGTGCGGCGGGAGATGAGGCGCGCAGGACGACCAGTCGTTGGCGTGTGCTCAGTCCTTTGCGCGGAGAGCTTGTGCGGCGCGGCCCCCGGTGGTGGAGTCACCCGGGGGTTCGTGGCAGGCGTTGACATCGATTTGGCCGCCGGTGCGTGAGTGGTTCAGTGAGCGGAGGCGGGCGGGCGGATCCGGTGCGGTCGCTGCTAGGCGAGGAGCTGGGCTGGAATAGACAGAACCCCGGGAAGGTGCTAAGTGCGTTTTCGAGGAACATCATTCCCAAAGATGAGACAGACGTTATAGCTTTATTTATGGGAGAAAACCAGGAGAAGAGAGATATAGGTGGGTTGATATTTCGGCAACATGCCTTTATCGAAACATTAGTATACGTGAAAAAGTGAAAAGGCTCCGGGAACACGCAGAGCCTGATGGCGAACCCGTCGTTGCTCTGTGGGTGGTAGTCGTGAACTGAGCCGCGCCTCTGGGTCTCTCTATCTTCTGCTCGTTTGGGTCTCTGTGCACCGAAGCCTCAAATATCTGGGTCTGCCGCTCCTCTTCCTCCCGGTCGTATGCTCAGTGCAAGAAGCGTGGCATCACTGTAGCTAGTGGGGCTGTTGTTTGCAGCCTTTTAGTTAACCCGACACGTCGTTGATGGCGACGATGGCCAGGATGGCAATGGTGACGATGGCGAAGTCGTCTCGTCCACGTCTCTCCGTGCCGGCAGCTGTGAGAGCCTGCTGCAGCGTTTCCTGGACGCCATCCACAAGCGGCAGGCCACGGTGGACTTCGCCAGCATGATCTCCGTCCTCATCATCCACATGCAGTCTTCCGACGCCAACACACAGGTACGAAGGACTTGAGACTCGGCGAACCCAGGCAGCATTTGGTGAGAGTGGTGAGAAGTGATTGCTATTGCTTGGTAGGCGTTCTTGATTTTGCGTGTACGAAATCCGTAGTCTGTGGATATAGTCATCAATCCTCACTTTGTATCTACTTTCCTGGGTAGCATTAGCTGTCTCACCCTAGACGGTATGTGATATGATTATGATATGTCTTTGGAAAAACAAATTATGTTCGATGTATTAGTTACAGGTCTCAAAATTGTGCCGTAGTCTTTTATAATAGTTGTACGGTCACATTGAAAGCGTTTGATTGTATCTCATCGGTCATCACGGCTCTCAGAATCAGTTGCATTGTAATTGAAACGGTTGTGTTTCAACTTTGAACATTAAGTCAAGCAGTTAGGAATGCCTCGGCCACGTTTATATCAGTGGTTGGACTGCATGTGTAGAGTAATTGTAAGATATTTCAGCACGCTGGCATGTGAAACTCTGAACACCAGAATGTGCTGAAATCACTGAAATGTGCCAAGCTGACTGCTGACTGTTTTTTCGGTATAGTGAACGCCACGCACGAGCGTTCTTCTTCACGTGTACCTTACAGACGGCTTGGCACATCACGCGCCCGTGATGTTGAAGCAGCACATTGCACCCCGTGTAAAAATTCCACAAAATATGAAATTGGCCAGCGTTAATGCTGCCGTCCTGTACTTAGGCGGAAGGGGGATATTTGTTGACTTTCATTGAAAGTTTAGCTGTGTCATGTGCTCCTTTGATGAATTTCGCGGTGTGGTGTTATGTTAGTCCGTACAGCGGAATGTACGAAGGTATTTCAATAAGCCAATCCACAGTTACATTGATTCGGAACGGAGCAGTGGTCAAGTGACATGACCTTGCATACCACAGCTCAAACGCCTTATTTACAGACCCGTCACAAGTGAGAACACTCGCAATCCAGCCCCCCCCCCCCCCCCCCCCCCTCCACCCCGGCCGAGATTGTACCGCGCATATCTTTAGTACTGTTTATCGAAGTGTTCGCTGTGTTTGGAATACCGCCGCCGCCGCCGCCGCCGCCGCTGCTGGCGTCCGGCCGCGGTGAGCCCCACGTGACATTCGGTGGCGCCTCGGTCCCCCGGTGCCGTCGCCTCAGCGTCGCTCCCCGTCCTGCAGCGCGTCGCCGTCTCCTGGACCAAGGACTTCGTGGCGCTGGCCGGCGCCAGCCTGCTGCCGCACCTGGCCGGCGTCCTGCTGGCCGTGCTGCCCTGCCTGGCGCTCGGCGACGACAGTCGACAGCGTGAGCACGCGGCGTGTGACGCCGACCGTCGGCGCCGACGTCAGCGCTGACGTCACGGCGGTCGCGGTGGCGGCCACCGCCGCGGTCGGCCGGTCGGTGGCGGCCGGAGCCATGTCGGGCTCGCGTCTCGCTGCGTCCCTGGAGCCGGACGACGTCGGCCCGGGAGACCCCGCGCCCGTGTTTTTTTTCAGCGAGCTCGGGGTGTTTCGGAGCGGGCGTTGCGGCGGGCGGACGGGCGTTCCCCCGCGCCGCGACGTTGCCGTTCACTCGGACGGGGTCGGCCTCGGCTGCTGCACCGTGTGGTACTGTCGTGCGGTGATACTGCATGCTGGCGATGCCCGACTGCGCGTGCTGCCGCCCGCCGCGTCGTGTCGCGTGCGTCGGTGTGCTGGGAGCTGGTTGCCGGTAGGTCTGTGGTCCGTCTAGCCCTGACCTCTCGTGCTGCATCCGTTGGGCAAGGCGTGCGCGCTCTATTTCACCCTCACTGGCCCTCACACGGTACAGTCTCCAAGATCTCGGTTTCTGCGCCCGCTGTCTCGGTCGCCTCTCGACGCTTGCCTTCCCCACGCCTCCCACTCTCCAACCCATGCCCACGGCCGCCCCCGCTCCTCCCTCCCCAGCCCCGGCGCTCACTCTCCCTGTCGCGTCCGCCGGCAGTGACCAAGGAGAACGCCAAGACCATCAGCCACAGCCTGATGCAGCTGATCCGGACGGACACGCAGGTGGTGAACGCGCCGTTCTCGACGGCGCCGGCGGAGGCGGCCGGCCTCAGCCTGCAGGCCGTGGTGGAGGTGCTCACCTCGCGGCTGGCCGACACGCAGTCGGTGCCCACCAAGGTGGCCATCCTCAAGTGGTTCCGACACCTGGAGGAGCACCTGCCTGACGCGGTGAGGCCGCCAGAGAGCGCTGAGGACGTTGCAGTGTGCTGACCGTCGGCCAGGCATTGTGCATACACTTATGCAGATTGCTGTATTAGTTGTTCATGTATACAGTTCTGCCATGTTGTTCACCATAATGATGGAAACAAAGATATTTTGCTTATGCAACCTAGAGCAGTGATCGCTTGCTGCGTAGGGGGTTGAGCCAGGCTTCCCCAATCCAGAGCTGTGATCCCCTCGACCACCGACGCGCACCAGGCCCTCATTAGTGTGCGTCACTAGCGTGTTATGGCCGGCGTCACCAGCGTGCTGTGTTTGGCGTTACAAGCGCGCTGTGCCCGGTATCGCTAGCGTGCTGTGTCTGACGTCATGAGCGTCCTGTGTCTGGCGTCACCGCTGCGCGCTGTGTGAGCGCGCTGTGCGCTGGACGAGCGTGGGTGGCGGTGGGTGCGGCGCACGGACGGCCCGCTCGGGCGTCGGCTGACCGCGGCCCGCGTCGCTCCGCAGATGTACGAGCACCTGGACAAGATCTTCCCGGTCCTGCTGACCAAGCTGTCCGATCCTGCCGACGAGGTGGTGGTGCTCAACATCCAGGTGCTGGCCGAGATCTGCTCGGCCAACCCGGCAGGTGGGTGGGCGGCGCTGTCTCGACGGGCTGGGGCCGGTCAGGCGGGCCCCCGCTGGGGGTGGCTCCTGCGAGTTTGTGTGTGCTGGGAGCTGACACTGAGGATAGCAACGGCAGTACATGTCGGTGGTAGAAAATGAACGATCACGATAACTTAACTAGACAGCTAGCTAGCCCTGGCCCAAATGCAATTTTCCACATTCGAAGATGTTGAAGCAAGCATCTGACATGATGAAATAAGCTCACCTTTAACAATTGATATACTCGAGCGAAAACGGCTGTTCTAGACAATGCATCTTCGCTTTTTGATAAACATGCTCCTCAGTACGTCATCGCTTGATTGTGTCATCGCGCCTTGCACAACATTGATTGAGAGCCAATTGACGGACGTTATATTTGGAAGTCTTGCTCACGAAAGTCAGATATGAACGACTCGACAATTATGTTTTTATTGGCCCGGATCGCTACATGGCCAGTGGAATGGCTTTTATTTGAATAGCGTTATTATGGCGTCATGGATGCCGGGGTGACCTTGAAATAGTCTGCATCTTCGCGGGCGTGTAGCTCAGAAATTAGGGGGGGGGGGGGGTTAGATCTAAAGAAGGGCAAAGTTGCGAACTGCACCGAATGATCGTCAAGATTTCTGGGATATTTCAGGCTAGACTTGAAGGCTATTCAGTTCAAAACGGCGTACAAGTGTGGAGCACTCCCAGAACTGTACTGTTAAACTGAGTTATCGACCTTCACTTTACCAGGAGGTACTGGTAAAATGTTACAAAAACATTGGGGTGTTCAGTCATTGATAGTGCTTGACATTTTAAGTTGCTCTTATGATTATCAGTCAACACGTGACATATATGAAGGCCTACCATACCATATTTTATCATATTGTATTATGCACAGCTCGTAACGTCGAGTACTGGTGATATATCGAATACGTTCTCTATAACGATGTTTTATAACCAATGTTCTCTCTATTCTTTCCCTCTAGTTCAGTGATCGGTCGGTTTTGGCTCGACCTTGATCTGGCCTTCATACCTGAAGGTCAACGTAATTAGTTGTAATCCTCCTTTCATTTGTGTGATTTTCTCAGAAGCAATCTGGAAGTTGTACGACTGTTAACACTACGTTGTCGGATCACATTGAACGATTGCCTACAAATCACCGTCGTTGACAGTCATGGCCTGATTAAGACCCGCGAAAGGTCAGGAACCTTACGAGGTACATCTATGTTTTATACCAAAAGATCGGCTGTTCAATTGCTTGGAGCTGTGCAACATTTGGCGCCACTGCACGGCGCCGTTCAGAAAATATTCTGACAAACTTTCGGGGCAGTTGCATGGCCTAATTTTACCCGATCGTCTGTGAACTGATACTTTCTGGGATGGTGAAGGTCGATAACTCAGATGGGGAACTCTGTACTCATAATGTCGGAAGCTTTAGTATTATTGTGTGGGATTAGAATATGGCCATGATAGAGACCTTTGATATCGGGTATGTTGATGAGATGTATTCATACATTAGAATCAAACGATAAAATTTCCATGAGATGTGTTTGCACGATGTGCCGATGCGGATAGACCTCTTTTGCGAGGAACCGACAACGTGACCTGCAGGTCGGGCGATATTGATGCCGGGGACGATAACCTAACAGCTGTGCGGGGAACCCCCGGCAGCTCAGACCGTTCCAAGTGGCACTGAACGTCGAAAACGAGCTCCGCTTATGCCCGTGATGACCGCCGTGATACGCGGCCTGTGCGCTTCGTTCACCGCTGTGCCTGCCCTTCACAGCTAGCTAGGACCACTCTGAGGTTAGAGGTTATCCTACCATTGGAAATCGGGTGTTTGAAAACGTCACTAGAAGAGCCCGTTCAGCTGAGAGGAACATCTGTCGCTGGCGAGTATCGAACCCAGGCCGCCGTGCCGTCTGAGCGAGTGACGCAGCTCTCCGGCTCATTTACGCCCTTCTCCCTGTCTGCCAGCCCCGCAAGAGATCGTGGGATCCCACTACTTCAACACGGTGATGGACAGCCTGCTGCAGGTGTTCGAGAACAACCTGGCGCTACTGGAGGACCGAGGTCCCATCATCATCCGGTCAGTGTCCCCTCACCCCTCCCCGCCCCCGGTCAGGCTGCCTACCGACGCGCTGTTCCCACTGTCCGCCCGCAGAGGTTCGCCGCCTTCCGCGAGTCGGTCTAACGTCCCAGCAATGTAAACGATGTCAACATGCCGAGGAATGGATGACAGCTTCTTTATGAACCTGTGATAAGACTGACAGCTCCGTGATCGATTTGATCTCGAACCGCTTGTGCTCGAGCATAAGCTGGATGGCTTACCGTTTGCACAGAAGCGGATCTTCTCGGAGATGTGTTATTCGCATGTGTCCTGACTGCAGGCAGCTCATTTTAAATTCTAAGCCCACATATGCACGACACATGACACAGCCGGTGGCAGCTCATGTCGGCGCATTGTCTGGCGGCGAGGGCTGTCGACAGCGCGCCCATCAGTGATGCACCCTCGGAAGCCGCGGCAGGGTCAGTGACACGGCGCCGGCACCCTCCAGTGATCGACCGCGCGCGCTTAGCAGATCTGTGCCCCGGCGTCACCATACCACGCACGGGGTCGCTGATGGTCCCCGGTACCCGAAGTGACGAGACTGCGGAACTGAAGGATAGGGCTGCGGTGCGGAGATATCCGTGGCGACATTGCGATTCTTATGTTAGTGAGCCATACGCGGATGGCATTACGGCCACGCCCCCTGCGGTATTGTCGTATTTGGCTCGCCTTCGCGTGCCACGTCCAGCACTCTGCCCGTCTTTGTGACCTCTGAGTGGCCCTACCGCCGCCCCACAGCCCAGCCAGCTGTGCATCCTGCTGACGCCGTGTGACCTCTGACTGACCCTGACACCGCCCGCAGCCAGCTGTGTACCGTGCTGACCCTCTATGACCTCTGACTGACCCTGACACCGCCCCACAGCCAGCTGTGTACCATGCTGACCCTCTATGACCTCTGACTGACCCTGACACCGCTCCACAGCCAGCTGTGCATCCTGCTGAGTGCCGAGCAGATTTTCCGCACGCTGGCCGTTTCCCTGCGGACGAATGGCAACCTCGACTTCGTGTCGCTGATGATCCGCCAGCTGAACTCCATCCTGATGACGTCAGCGGAGCTGTACGAGCTGCGCACGGAGCTGCGCGAGCTGCGCACGGAGGTCAGCGTCGCTGGCTGCGGTCGGGGCAGTGGCTGGCGGGGCGATGGACCCGTGGTGTGGGTCTGTGCGACGGTGTTTGGGGTGGGGCTTCTTATGGGGAAAGCTGGTGTCGCACCTTAGCCAAGCTTGCAGACGGGCGGGGTGGAGTGAGGAATGTAGAAAATAGCCCAGCAACGTTCTTCTAGTCGCTGTCCTCATTTTCATTGTCTTGGTCTGGATGACTGTCCCTTAGAGTAGCATTTATTGATGTCTTCGCAGTTGGGTTGACATCGCTGCGTCCGCCTGGGGGAGGGGGGAGGGGGACAAAGATGAGTAGGTGGGCTTGGCCATGAGGGCCACCTGAGCGTGAACAGGCTGCTGACGTCATCCAGTGCGCGATCACGCCAGATCACGTGTGGTGCAGCCGTGGGAAGTAGAGAGCGGCCCAAGCTCCATGAATTTACTGAAGTTTTACGTAGTCTGAGAGTTTCGGATGGGTAATCGTGGCGTCTTCGTGACGCGAAACAGCGGCTTAACGGCACTGGCGCTACGAACGCGATGGTGCCGATGATTTGGCGCTACGAGTGGTCAGGTGTCGGCGGCCTGTTACGGTTGTCGTAAGCTGCTGCCGTTTGATGAGGCGGTGGTGTGCGGGCCTGGTGCCGCGCGTGACCAGCACACCGATGCTGACTGCGTCCTCAGGAGAGCCGCTCCCTCTTCCTGGAGCTGTACCGGACCTGGTGCGACAACCCCATCGCCACCATCTCGCTCTGCCTGCTCACCCAGAACTACCATCACTCGCTGGCCGTCGTCAAGTGCCTGTATCCTTTGAGAGGTTTGGGACTGGTGGCGGGTGGGGCGCCCTCCGTGCTGGCACAGTGGAGCGCACTAGGTCCCTCAGGGTTCATGTTTGTACACTGTTGCAGTCAAGTCATGTTCACCTCTGTCACATCAGTAAGATATAAACTGATCTGTTGCGCTCATCTAATCGCCTTCATGTCTATGTATTATCCGAGTCCGTCGTCTGTATATTGTCTACTCCTCAAACCGTCGAACGTTGCCCTGGTGGTGACCTTGACGTAGCCACACAGCGGGAGCATCGAGGTTACGGTTGACTACCTGACGGAGCTGGACCGGCTGGTGCAGCTGCTGGAGACGCCCATATTCACATGTGAGTCCCCGGCAGACGAGCGCGTTCGCTCCTATTGAGATGGCCTGTCACGACATTGCGGAATACACCGGAGCGCGGAATACGTCGCGCGAATGTCTCTGTAGCCTTGCGCGTTACTCATTTTTCTTCTGCGCCCCTCGGCTTGGCTCTTGGACAGCTTTCGGATGAAACACTCGCACCCGGCTCCGAGGGCGTCTGGATGCCTGAAAGTATAACTATGTTCCGTCAGTAGTTAAACCAAATATGTCAATAATTCCTTGTAACGTCGCAAGTGTCGTCAGTCAGTGCAGCATTGTGCAGTTGAAGACGAGAGCCACGCTTGTTTAGCCGCCAGTTCAGCTATCGTTCCCCTGCATCACCTGTCATACCTCGCGTTGACCTGACGTGCATTTCCACGCTTTGTCGATGTTGATGGCCGTTATATCCCGTCCACCGTCTCGAACTGACCGGCGCTGCTGCGTTTGCGCTACCAGACCTGCGACTGCAGCTGCTGGAGCCGTGGACGTACCCAGAGCTGGTGGACACGCTGTACGGCATGCTGATGACGCTGCCGCAGACCGAGGCGTTCAACATGCTCAGGAGACGGCTGGACTGTGTGCCCTCCCACCGGCAGCAGCGGTCAGTGCCGGCCGGCTCGCCGCCCCAGAGGCGACCATCGCCGCCCCGGAAAGGCAGCCGGGGCTGTCAATGATTCGCCCGTCCTGTGTTGCGGCATGACTGGACACGGAGATGATGTGCTGCTCAGATGTAGTCTGCGCTGTTACGAAGTTTACGACTTCTGTGTCAGTTCGTGCTTAATAACATCCAAGCGTTGTTTACCAGCACATCGGTAGAATTGGCGGGCCTGACCTGATTCCGCTCTGTCTGCCACTAATCCTGCTCCCAGATCCGGCTTCACCACGCCGGTGGACTGAGTTCTCGTCATGTTTCTGCAGTGACGCCTGGTGTTCCTCTGACCTCTGACCCGTCCGTCAACTATGGGGCGACCGCATGTTGATGGTTGTATGGCTGATACGGTCACCGCTGATACGTACTGCTGATCTTACGCGTGCATGCTGATACGTACTGGTCCATGACCTCTGACCAGACCGGCCTGCGACCCGCTCTAAGGCTCGGCCCCCGGCTTATGTTCCGCCTCGCGCGGTGACCTCTGTCAAAACGCGCGGTTCACCTGTGACCCATGACCTTTGACGTAGCTCGACCGGCGACCCTTGCCCGCGCCGTGACCGTGACCGTGACCTCTGACCTCAGGTCGGGCGGCGACCGGTCGTCGCGGCCACCGCGACCTCGGCTTGCCCTCAGCGACGAACAGATGCTGGCCGAGTTTCGCCGCGCCACCGACAAGCGGCGGGCCTATCGTGAGCACTCGCACTCGTCCAACCTGCTGGACAAGCTCAGCTGATAGCCGCTCGGACAGGGTACGGTTCTGGTCCAAAGGGATACACCGGGGTGGCCAGGCGTGTGTATACGTGTCAAGCGCGGGCGCGTGTTGGAGTGGATGTGATCCTACACTTCATGCGTCGTTGTTTTCGTTAGGTGATGGTGGAATACCACCCAGGGGACCGAAGGTATCGACTACGTGGACTCGTTAGATTTTTTCGAGGAAATTGTCCGTCGAGCTGACTCCGCCGGCGTTCCGTGCCGCAGACTGGCCCTGGCCGAGCGGCGGCGCCCTCCGCTGACCGGTGCTGCTGTCCCGGCGGGGTCTGGGCCCGTCGGTCCGGCCCAGGGAGCTCGTCCAGCACCGGCGGTGGCGGACTCCGCTGACCGGTGCTGCTGGCCCGGCGAGGTCCGGCCCCGTCTGTCCGACCCGGGGAGCTCGTCCAGCGGCGGCAGGGCGGACTCCGCTGACCGGTGCTGCCGTCCCGGCCAGGTCCGGCCCCGTCTGTCCGGCCCGGGGAGCTCGTCCAGCAGCGGCGGTGGCGGACTCCGCTGACCGGTGCTGCTGGCCCGGCGAGGTCCCCCCTCTGTCCGATCTCGCTCAGCCTCGGTGACCCGGGGAGTTTCTGCTGGCCCGGCGAGGTCCGGCCCCGTCTGTCCGGCCCGGGGAGCTCGTCCAGCAGTGGCGGGGGCGGCCGCCGGCCCGGGGCGCGTCCGCCTGTCTGCCGGCGCCGCTCACGTGGTGGGGGGCACAACCGCCCGTCTACAGAGCGGGGGAACGTGTCGGCCGCACGCCACGTCTGCCTGCTCCGCAGAGGACTGTTTCGCACGCGGCGGTCGGCCACTGCGTGGAGGGGGGGGGGGGCGTCGAGCGCTCCGCTCGGCCCGACGCGTGTCCTCGCTGGCACGTTTCGCTCCGGGTCGAGGATGAACGCCAGCCGCACGTCTCTGTGTGCGGCGGTGCGAAGCGCGCGCGGGCACGCTCAGTGAGATGGCGAAGTGTGCTGCCGTGGCTCGCGTGAGCGTGCGGGATGTGCTAGTTTGATGTGGCTCGCGGACGTGCGGTGTACTCACCTCTGCAGTATTCATTCCAAATAGACGGATTTGCTAATGTGCCGTGAATATGTATCGTGTGCCGCGTTTGGGGATCGTGTACTTCCGGCGGTAGTCGCGCCCCGCTGTGTTGATCATTGTAGCCCATTGTCAGGTGAGCTGTTGGACGTGTTGCGGGACGCATGCTGTGTATTTCTCAGGTGTAGACTGTTTTGTTGGACGAGTCTCACGTGGCCACTGCGTCCCTATCACCTGTCCTGTCATCGCCGCGACCGACGTGTTTAGCCCTGCCCTGCGGTGGTTTATTTCGGTCCGTTTCAGCGTTGTTTGACTACGGGTCGCTTCCTGCGTCTGTCTGGCGTTTGTCCACCTTCTCATGTGATGGCATCACTCGATGTCTCTCTCCTTGTTAGTCCCTCCTACATTTCCTCCCTCGAGCTCCTCCTGTCTGGCTTCATCCTTTCCGTTCGTCCGTGCCTCCCCTCCCCTTCCGTTCGTCGGCGTGTCTCGCCGCTTCCCTCGTTTGTTCACCCCTTCTCCCGTGCAGCCCTCATCTCCTACCGCCCGCCCATCCCTGCCGTGTTCGCGGCGGTCTGTCATCTTTTATCTGTTCTGTCATCTTTTAAGCCGGTACTGTCTCACCAGATCTACCCATAGGATCTTGTTTTACCCAGCAGTGGTCTGTAAAGCCCCGTTCATCACGCTCGTTCTCGGTGGCAGCGCCGGGCGGCGAGCCGCTGCGGGGGCTCGTGTTGCCGTGCCCTCCTGTTGCCGTGCTGGTACCTGTCCCTTGCCGGGGCGGCGGTACGACAGTGAGCTTTATTCGGGGACGGCGGCCTGTGCTGCTGACGCGCTGTGCCTTGCGGAACGCCACGAACGGGGCTGCGCCATTGGCTGTGGATTGTGGTGCGTGCTTGGTGTCGGTGTGCGTCGCTTGCAACTAGCCTCATGGTGGGACACATAATGACATATTGGTAACCTCGTTGTATTCGCCACTCCACTTATCGAGAAATATAAATGCAATTAAACTACTGGTATGCGGTGTGTACCGACTCGACATGCTGGAGTGCGATTATCTACATGTTTATTATGCAATCAGAGGCAGCGCAGTTTAAATAGATCAGGGTCTCACCAAGCGCTCGTCACGCGTTCATGCACACAGGGCAGACGATACACAGTTCCGATGGGCGTAACACCGAGTTCACCCTGCATCTGACGCGTGCTTACACTGGACGCGGGCGGAAAACATGACATCCTCCGCGGCCAGCCATCCATCGTTTCCATCGCGAGTCGCATGACGCAGATAGTGTTACGTGAGGTTACGCGGTGCATAACGGTCCAACAAGAGTGGACGGGACCGACCAAAGCAGGACAGAACGAACCAGGGATGCCATCGCGTTAGCACTCCCCCAATTCGCTCATTTAGCATTCAAAAGTCGAAATTTGCGACATTCGCTGCTATCTACGTAGGACGCAGTTCTGAAACGCGCCATCTCGCATCGCACTCGCCCAGAACCGCTCCCCAGATATGCGCCGGGCCGCAACGCACCCGCCCGCTTCATCCCACAAGGCCGCGCGTCATCAGCCCGCCGCCGGTCAGCGCGGCGAGGCCCCAGAGTGGCGCGCCGGGGCCGGGTGGCCCGCCTGGCGCCGCCCCCCTCACCAGCGCCACCAGCTTCCCCAGCCCGCCCAGCCGCTCCCTGATGTCGCCCAGCTTCGGCACGCGCGCCGTGTCGAACGGCAGCCAGGAGAAGTACGCCTTGAGCCGGTTGTGACGCAGATCGCTCTCGATCTGGCGCAGGCGCTGCGTCAGCGAGCGGTTCTGCGACGCGCGCCGCAGCTGCGCCAGAGCCGCCGCCGCGCTGATGTGCACCTCGCCGGTCGGTCGGCACGCACTCTCGCTGACATTGAAGCGGAAGCCGTAGCGACAGACGCAGTTGAAGCCGCCGCGCTCGTTCAGGCACGTCTCAGAGGTGCGGTCGCAGTCGTCGGCGCCGTCGAAGCACTCGTCGATGTCGACGCAGCGCCGGAAGTAGGCGCTGAAGCGGTGGCCGCGCGGGCAGTGGCACGTCACGTTCAGGTAGTTGCCGATCAGCGCGTCGAAGTGCCGGTTGTTGGCGGCGTCGAGGCGGCACTCACGCTCACCAGGCCGGTTGTCCGGCATGCACGGGTTGAGCGGCGACTGCGTGCACTGTTCGAGCGAGCGCACTGCGCGCAGCGGGCAGCACACCTCCGGGCAGAAGCTGTACTGCGCGCACGCGAACGGCGCGCCGGGCGAGCGCACGCGCGGGTCCTGGTTGCCGACCTCGGTCGAGCCGGCGCTCTGCATGCAGTCGGCGTAGTTGTCGCAGCGTTCGGTGAAGTACGCCAGCTCGGGCATCTGGTGCATCGTGTACCAGCACATGAAGTAGCTGGCGGTGGTCGTCCAGCGGAAGCGCTCCACCTGGCTGTGGAACGGGTCGGGCGACTCCGCCTGCGTGCGGTGCAGTTGCACGCAGCGCCACGTGTTGTCCTTGAGCACCCTGTTGAAGTCGTCGCGCCGGTCGGCGCGCCACCGTGCCACGTTCGCCACCGTCGTCGGCCCCTTGAAGAAGCGCTGCAGCTCAGCCAGCGGGTCGAACCTCCGGGCGGTGAACGTCTGCTGCGTGACCTTGTCCAGGTACCAGAGGCACCGGTAGAAGCTCTGCCAGCAGTTGTCGGCCACCGCCGAGTGCAGGTTGCTCAGAGAAGGCCGCGGGAAGCGCAGGTAGAGGTTGCGCGAGGGCACGCGGCCTTTGTCACGCCACTGCCGCTCGTAGCGCCAGTCGATTGCGTTGAACTTGTGGTGGCGCAGCGCGTACGCCACGTTCAGCACCATGGTGGTGAGGTTTTGGGCGGTGATGCCGCGGCTCTCGTCGTACTCGCCGCGGATCGCCATCTTGCGACTGACCTCTGCGTACAGCGCCGCCTCCTGCGCCGCGTTCAGTCGTTTGATCACGCGCTGGAACGGATTGATCACCTGCATCTGGAACTTGCCCACGGCCTTCTTCATGCTAAAGGGGGCTACGCAGACCAAGCAAGTCGCGAAAACTAACGCAAAGCGTGTCGCGTCGGCTGCCATTTTGGATTCAACTTGTCAAACTGAGAAAGCTGCCAGTGGCGCTGGACAAATCAGGACATATCAAGGGGTGCACTGACGGGAAAAATTCTGATCGATCTCCCACAGATGACGCAAAAAGAAGCACATCCTGCTTCATCCACGTGTACGAGTATGTTCTTTAGAAGCAAACTGTTAGAAGGCACGTGAGATCATGTCCGCACCTCCTCTTCCGTTGGTCATGGGCGGGTGTCTGTGAACACGCATAACACTTGAACCCCAACTCAAACTCTTGAGAGAGCTTAAGCCTAAATGCCCATTAACTGAGGCTGGTGGTGATTTGATGTTTAAGGGCGCGTCGGCATCCGGGCCATTTTGCCCTCACTCGATGACGGTTATCTACGTCTGCGACGACGCGATAAGGGTGTTGTCAACTAATAACAGGCAGTATCACTGGCACACTTGCACGAAGGGGTGAGTGAAAATAATGTCAAAGTCAATGTGTGCTAAAAAATGCGAGTGTATCTCCAAGTTCACCACATGGGTCTCTACCGAGTAACCGATGAACGGGCGCTGGAGGGAAAAAATCGTCATCTTTCCGTCTCAAGATGCCGGCATGAGATGACGACATGTTCTACAGACAACCGGTCCCGCATCTATCACACCGTGGCACATCCCTACGCGTCAAGTAAAACGAGTGTGTTGCATATGTATGACCCAACCGAAGCCTACAAAGGGTGATTTCCTGGAAGCGGCTTCGGCGATGGGAAGATTCCCAATCACCTAGTTGGGGCTTGATTTCCCTGAAAGCGTGAAGATGCTGGACGAAATTGTTTTGCCACGTATTGCGGACGCATTTGGAAATGACAGACTTCAGATCTCGAGCGGGTACGTAAATTGGTGTATGTTTTCTCTCACACACCGCAGCGAAAGCTGCGGTGTCTGCTTTCTCGTTTCCTATTATCCCTATGTGGCTAGGGATCCACATACATGTGACACGGCAAGAAGTGTTGCCCAGCCATTTCAGTTCCTCCCAAATTGAGCGCGTCAGAAAGAGTGATCACACGACATCGCCGTCGGGTCTAGTGATAAAAGTGCACTAAGTGAGTCAGTCGAAATGACTACATCCCTTTCAGGACGACAAGCAACGTACTGAAGCGCTGCAAAAATAGCAAACAGTTCTGAGGAAAAACTGACATGCGATGCGGGAGGCAGAGACCTACGGTGTGATCACCGTAAACAAATGCGCAACCCGTTCCTGTTGAGCCCTCGGACCCATCAGTAAATATTTGTAATGAGTTCACGTATTGTGAGATCCGTCGCAGCGAATAGCTGAGGAACTTTCGTGGTGAAGCGCCATTTTTATGATGCTGACAAAGTTCCAAATCACACTTCGGAGTCAGTCGTCTCCACGGAGCTGGGTCCCGAAGAGTATGCAGGACAATGTCATCCAGCGTAATATTCGCCTCGTCTAGCCAGTCCCGGACGTGCAGACACATTGGCCGCGCTGACGTGGGCCGCCCTCTCAAGAAAGAATGAATTAACGTCTGAGAGAAAGTGAACTCAAAGGCTGGGCAATCCAGAAATTGTGAAACCTTTGTAGCGTAATTCAAAGTAAGTCGTTGTCTCCTGAGAGGCAAAGGCGGTTCATTCGCTTCCACCAGCGAGTTTCTTGTTCGGGTTGCACGAAACGCCCCAGTGGCTATACGAACACATGTATGGTGGATTGTGTCCAAAACCTGTTTCGAAGTGTAGAAGCACTATCGTAGACAGGGCTAGCATAATCGACGACCGATCGAATTAAAGCTCTATGCAAGTTTAACAGGGTGCATCTATTGGCTCCAAAGGACATACGACACATTACTTTCATGAGGTTCATGCGCTTTAGACACTTAATCTTAATCATCTTGGAGTGTTGCTTAAACGTGAGCCGACGGTCAAACGTGAGGCCAGGAGACATATTTCGTTACAAACTGGAATAGCGACATTATAGAGTCCCAACTCCGGGTCTCTACAGCGTCTAATCCGTGAGCAGAGGTGCACGTACATAGTCTTGGTGTTCGAAAATTTGAAGCCATTCTTCAGGCTCCACTCAGTCGAATGGGACATGGCTGAAGCTGCCTCTCTGCAGAGGTCGTTGCGGATGCTGCACACCAGATGGCAAAGTCGTCCACAAACAGTGACCGACTGATGGTAGGTGGCAGACAGTCGGTGATATCATTGATCATCAGCGCAAACAGGGTTACGCTGAGGACGCTTCCTTGAGGAACACCGTTCTCTTGTTCGTAACGATCAAATAGCATGTCACCCACTCTGACGCGGAAAAATCGACGACGTAAAAAGTGTTCAATGAAGCGTGCTATGTGACCTCGGAGTCCACACTCGTGTCCTTTGCTTAGAATGTCATGGCGCCATGCGGTATCATAAGCCCGCTCAATGTCAAAGAAGATTGCTATCGTGTAGCATTTTTGTTTAAAAGAATGTGTAGCTGTGTCTAAAGTTAAGTGGTCAACAATGCATCGGTTCTTCCGAAACCTGCATTGCACTTTGGAAAGACAGCCGTGAATTTCAAGATACCACGTGAGACGATCACTCACCATCCTTTCTAGCACTTTGCATAGGGCTGAAGTCAGCGAAACTGGGCGGTAGTGCGGTGGGTCGGAACCATCCTTTCCGGGCTTATGTATCGGTACCGTAATGGCCTCCCGCCACGACTCCGGGAAGTCATCATACAACCATATGTAGTTGAAAAGTTCGAATAAAGCATGAAGAGGTGATTCCTTCAGGTGATTTAGCATAACATTGTGGACTTTATCCAATCCAAGGGACATGCTCTTAGCTCTCTTAATAGCAGTGCAGAGCTCCATGACAGTGAATGGTTGGTTCACTCATAAATATCTGAGTCAGGAATTCTAAAATTGATTGCCGTCTTCACACTTTGTTCCATGTAACGAATAAAACGTGAGTCGTATGTTCCATGTCGGCACCTTCCTGCAAATGCGAGACCTATTTTGTTGGAAACTTCCTGTGTGTTCAATATCGTGATTCCCGCCACTTTCAACACCGAAACTGCGGTGGAAACGCTCCTACCGGAAATGCGACTAACTCGCTGCCACACTGCACTCAGTGGGGTGTGACGACTTAAACCGTTTATATATTCCCTCCATGATGCACGCTTTGCCTCGCGTATTGTGCGTTTCGCCAATGCTCTGGCCTTCTTAAAAGCGATGAGGTTGTTGGTCGTTGCAGAACGCTTTAAAACCATGAACGCCCGCTTCCGCTTAAGAATTGCCGTCTTGCAGCCCTCCGACCACCAGGGGACAGGGATCCTGCGCGGCTTGGGCGATGTCGAGGGAATGTAGGACCTTGCAGTGTTGACAATTGTGGACGTATGCCGGCCGGTGTTCATAACACAAATATTATTTGAATTCAGCAACCGTACGAGATGTCGGCCTCGGCGGCTTTTGTGGCTGCAGTCCCACAAGGGTGTGGAAGTTGAAGTCACCTAGCAACAAGAACGTTGTGGGTTGATCACGGCGATGGGGATTGATCACGAAGATGGACTATAATATCGAATCCGGTACTTCCTCAGCGAGAGGGAGGTAGACAACAGACAGTCAGCCTCAGCGACCCAAGGTCGACGACGTCAGCAACAGCCTGAAGGTCAGTGCTAAGACTTACAGGAGAACACGGTATACTGTGATGAACTAAAAACGCCACATGGCATGGGCGATCGTGTCAGTTCTCACACCCTTCCGAAAGATGCTCATTTGATGATTGAAAATGACAGATTTGACATGAAACATGAAACATGAAATATTTGACATGAAAGAAAAGATTGATTAACATGAAAGATTAATATTTGATGTTAAGGTGGGTGTCATTAGATACCTTTGTTTCTTGTTACCATGCCACAACCGGGTTGCGATTAGATAAGAGCGTGTGTAGGTCCGACATGTTGGACCTCAAGCCACGCATGTTCCATTGTAAAAACTCAGTGACATGCTAGATATGCTTGTATGTGGGGTGTACGGTTAAGATCAATAGGTATAGCTTACATCTGCTTTAAACGTTCACCTAGGATTTTGCACTAAACAAATCTCCCTGGCGGCGCTCCACTTCAGTGGAGCTAAGCCGACCCTTGGCCGAGCTTTGGGACTTCTACCCTCCGTAGGCGACGTCGGCCAAGGAAGGGCACGCCTTGTCACACGACCTGCCGCCGGGGACTGCTGCGAAGGCCGACCCGAAACCCCGTCTCCACGTGGAGGAATGGGAGGCGGGCCCACTGACCCTCCCGGCGAGTGAGGCGGAGTCGACAGCGGGAGCCGGCCTCCGGTCCGTGGTGCAGACGCCGGGCTGGCGGCGCGCTCTGCAGGTCCAAGATCCAGAGAATCCGGACGAACACCAGTTTCAGAGGGGCGGCTCCGGGAGGGAGCGACGACTGGGGGATGCCGAACCTTATCCGGCTCCCGTGAGCCGGGAGGACCGGCGCTCCCGGCAGGCCCACTAGCTGAGGAGTCAGAGGGGGCCAGCTCTCGTAGCGCCGCCGTGCCAGCGGGGACAGATCCCGTCGTAGCTGGTATGGGTGGAGGGGAAGATGGAGCCCGGGAGGGCGTGTCTTCAGCACGGGGTGGGCTGGGGTGCGATGATGGGGGGCGAAGTCCACAGCCTCGCTGGACCGCGGTCCATCCCTCAATCCCACGTCGCACCCCAGTCCCGGGCTCTTTGGCAGGTCCCCCAGGGGGTTCCAACCCCATAGGTTTAGCTCCTCTAAAGGCGGCCAATGCCGCAGGTGGATCCTTTTTCGGAGGATCCGACTTCCGGGACGACGGGGCAACAGAGCCAGTTGGTGTAAGTGTGCTTAGAATCAGCTGTCCAAACTCATCTACAGTCATGCCTTTGAAATCATCAAGCCCACTCAGTTTCAGTACCTCGTTGGCTGAGGGTGTTACTTGGGATAAATTTCTTGCCGGTTTAGTAAGAGCGTCTTTGTACGTCTTTGTGGTGGTCGTATCGTTGTGTCGGCGTTGGGCCTCCCGAAACGAGGCTCTTTCCTTCACCTTGATGTTCGGGACAGCTTTCTCTGACAATAAGGACTGACAGTTACGATATGACGCCAGATGACCCTGACCGCAGTTGACGTATTTCACTGTTTCTGATTTACACTCACACACACTCAGAGTGTTGGTGACCTATTTCTGCACACCTTCCGCATCTGACTTCTTTCCAGCACTTGTCCGTGAAGTGACCATACGTCTGGCATCGGTAGCACCGGACTGGATCGGGTACATAGACCCTAACAGGGACCGACTGGTATCCGACGCGGATCCTATCTGGCACTCTCGCACAGCAAAACGTCAGAATTATCGGATCAGTATCGATCAGCTCTCCTCTCTCTCTGCCCTTAATACGTCTCACCGCCGTCACTCCTTCCTCACACAAGCCCTCAGCAACATCCATATCACTCACACCACGAAGGTCCCGGTAAGTAATTACACCTTGGAGTAGTTCTTAGAAGGGTAAGGGTGCACCGATACAGGCACCCTCACCTCTCCCTGTCCTCGTGCTTTGTAGATTGGTGCGGTCGTCTTGAGCATGCGCTGGATCTCGCGTTCGTCCGTTAAATGCACTTCCATGCCCCCATCCTAATATGAAAAGACATCCTAGGGTGTTCCTTTCCTGGAAAAATACTTGTTGGAGCTGAAATGGGCCCAGCCGGAGCGATACTTTTTCCCCTGGTCATCTACCTTGGCGGATCTTACTATCAGAAACTGGGGCGGTGGCACAGGTCGTCTCACCTGTGTCCGTAAGTGGATAGCTTCCGCTTTCTCCTTGGCTCGACGGTCAGGGTTGGGGGGGGGGTTGATAATAGTGTCCATGGGCATGTGTTTATATTAGGCGCACTGGTTCCCCGCCCACCACAGAGCCCAACACCGGGACGTTCCACTTCTAAGAGAGGAGCCGCCAGGGCTACCAGCACGCTATACGCGGACCCGTGTGCCAAAAGAGTTGCTGCGGGAGCCGCTGGGCACGAGCCTGCGGGCGCCAGTGCCTCTGTTCGCAGGTGCTAACCAGGCACCCTGGTAACAAACTGAGGTACGGCCCCGTAATGGTGTTGGAAGGCAGACACTGCACCCGACAGCTCCCCCTCAACGCCCATCACATGACCTGCTTGCCTCCAAGCCAGTGTCATGAAAACACGACGCCTGACCAGCCGATTTCCTCGTGCGGAGACTTCGCGAGGCTTCCGCAGGATCACAAATTCGGGCCAAAGCCACGTGTCGGTAAGCTGTCCCGACTGACCCGCAGGGCAACTCCCTCAGTGACCAGGATCCCTTCATCGCTGCCTGCGGATGCAACCGGGTACGGCGAGACCCAGATAGGACTGAAAAGCTGGGGCTGAGAGGTTGCTAATCCCTACTCTGAACGAGTCAGAGCCCTTGCCGGAGGCACGTTTCGTCTGGCCCCTCCCCTTTGGCCGGAAGGGGCGCTTTACAAGCCTTTCCAACCGTCCATGGGATCCTTGGAGCACACCAAGGTGGGGGGCCCTGCCCCCCACCTTGTGCCCCCGGTGTCTGCGTAATGTCCCCCTCCCTCACGGGGGGGGGGGGCATCGGCAGACCGCTCCAACACCTGCACCCACCACGCCAGCACTCAGCCCTCCGTCGCCCCTCGAAACACAGCACGTGGGGTCAAGCAGTTTATTTGAAGCTGGTTGTTCGACAATCCACAATCACGCGCGCGGTGGCCCAGTCCGCGGGATTAGGGCGCTCCGGGCATACGTAATACAAAATAGAAGTCTCTCCGAGTCACAATGAGCACCGATGGCCGGCGCGCGGGAGGCGGGCCCGCCGGGGGGCGCCGCACCGCCCCCGGTGGACATCCGCAGGTCCGCCCCCTGCCGGCCGGCCGGCCGGGGCGGCGGCGCCCGCACAGCACCGTCGCCCCGTCAACTAGGATTATTGCTGCCTGCGCGCGTCGTTCTTCACCCACGCCCGCACCCTTAGTGTCAGCACTGTCTTTTGACGAACCAAACACGCGTGCATGCACTCACACGCCACGGTGCAGCATACAAATCATTAAAAAACCTGTACACATGTTCGCCCCGGACTACCGTTAGTCTCGTGTTGCTAGTGCGCGCCGGCAGGGCGGCGCCACCGGTCCGGTCTGGACTGCGACCATCACAGCGGTCGCCACGCGTCTCGACACAGCCGCTCCAAGCTTGACAAAAATAATAACATATCCATAAATGATAACATAATTAATGATAGAAAGACTGTTAGATCGCGTTTCAAAGCACCTTGGCAGTTTGGTTAGTGATCATTATGCTGTAGCTGCTCTGTGTTCGCGCGGACGTATTTACAGTCACTGCTGGCTCTGGGTGGCGGCGTGCGCCGCCCGTCTGGTCCCGCGGGGGTGTGGCAGCCGCCTCAGTGCCAGCGGGGCTTCTCCGAGGTGGCTGACTTCCGAGCCTTGTCCCCGGCTCGAGTCGCTCGCGCCCGACGAGCGACGCTGGATCTTGGACGCCGAGTGCTCTCTGTCGACGAGAGAGGGTGTGAGGCCACGGGGAGAGGGCGAGGTCACGGGCAAACGAGGGCGACGCCACGGGGAACGGGTGTGAGAATTGGTCACGGTGCCACTCCAGGTGGACAACACGGCGGCGGTGGCACAACAAAGGAATGCGCGCCCGCGTGTGCCAGGATATGCAGGTCCAGAACCGTCGCTGGGAGTGAACCACTTTTCGACACTCGATTTTGGCAACCATCCCTCATGATTTCCACTTCTTTTATACCCCCCCCCCCCCCCCCTCTCGCATCACATCAGACAGCAGACAAGCCACACCGCCCACGCCGACGGTCTCGCTGACGACACCACGCGTGGCGGCCGGCCCTCAGGCGTGACGCACCACACCCTGCCATATCAGAACACCGACACACGCCTGCAGGCCGCTCTCCCAGCGTCAGACCTCGCCCTCGCCGCCGCACAGACAGCCCCACACCCGTCTCCACAGCCGCCGGCGCCCTGCCGCGCCATCCGGGCGCTCGGGTCACGTGTGAGCCAACACCACGCGCCGGTAGTTACCTCTGCATTGTCGGCACGGGAATGTGGGATCCGCTGGTTTTGGGTCTGCAAGAGAGGCGGCCGCCCGTTAGTCGCACGCTCCACCTCCGCGCCCGCCGCGCCACGTGTTAGGCCACGTGTTAGGCTCCACGCCACGTGCCAGCCACGTGTTAGGCTCCGCGCCACGTGAACCGCGGGACGTTAGGCACCACACCATTTCAACCCATACTGCACGACGGTTCTAAAGGCGTCCGCGTGTTTGATACGCCACATATTTGCGTTCTTTGCCTCTTGGAGTACAGCGTGCCCATTGCCCACAGCCAACCAACGAACGGGCGATTACACAGGACACTTTGTGGCCACGCGCGGCAAATCCCCCGCCGCCGACGAGCGTTAGTGATCTCTCGTCGCACCGCGCCGCAGCGAAGACTGCCGACAGGCCGCTATGTACACCGCGCCAGCACTAGAGCGAGAGCGGGACGCGTCACTCTCGCGCCCGGAGGTGCTGCGTTACCTCAGACCCGTCGAGAGGCGGGACGCTGACGACAGACTGGACTGGGACGACGTTCGAGATCTGCACAAGCAACCATGCGGCGATTAGTGCACGGCTACGCGGGGACGCCGGTGCCGGCCGGCCGGGCGTTACTGAGTAGTTACACGACGGTGCATACGTGCCGGATAGTTAGATCGTCGCTCGGAGCTAGTAAAGTGCCGGCGGCACGGCGAGGCGGCCACTTGTGCTCGTACACAGCACATGCGTCATTAGCTGTGAGTAGTTCATTAATGAGATATTAACATCTGGTTAACAGGCAAAGACGGTAGCGTTCGGTGGCACTGCATATATACACTGACGCTGCTATATACACGGGGAAGGATGCCTGTGCGGAAAGACACGCACGCAGCCAACTGAGTGGGTGACTCCAGTCAGGGCCATGCCGCCACTACTACCACGAGTCCACCGACAAGGGTGACGGGCCTCACACCTGGGCCTTTGTGGTAACGTGACTGGTGTGATTAGACCGGGAAGGATGCGTGAAGGCCATGGTGGACGTGGTATTCCAAGTGCAACAGATTAGGGATCAGCGTGCGGAACGTGCGCAAGAAAGGGCATGCAACGCTACTGCAAGCACGATGGGTGCGGTGGGTCAATACTTCTTGAAGGCCATTTTAGACGAGTTGAAGCATCTACAACCAACCGAGGGCTTTGATTTTTGTTTTGCGAGGTACAGCTTCTGATGGCCTCATAGCGGGCTATAAGGCCGCCATGACCGACCGGCCAGATACAAAGCTCCAGGGGGCAAATCGTAATGCCTTTCTGACGGAAAGCGGCCTCCAAGTCGGCGCAAAACCCAGCCACGCCGCTCTGCGGGCGGCCAATCCCACCCCACCACTCGTCGCGCACCGACCCAGCTCTCATCCCCGACCCGTGAATGCGCGAGCGGCCCAGCACGCGGCCGCGCGAGCGCAGCAGTACCTGGCGCGCCCGGTGCCCAGCCCGGCCGGGATGCTCAGCGTGGAGCTGACGCGGGGCACGCCGCGCCGCCAGGAGAGCGTGCCCAGCCTGCGCGCGAGACACCGTCAGGGCGGCTCACATGCAGTGGCCACACACCGGGCTCGGCGGGCAGGCCGTGCGTTAGAAAGGCGGGAGCTGGCTCGTTATTGGGTTAGTCACGGCGGCGACGGACGATCCGTTACAGGCGCTTATGAGCAGCTGATCGCACCAGTGAAGGTGTTAGTGAAGCGGATGTTCACAGCCAGTGAGGCGAAATGAGAGCACAGCTGTTGCGCACGGCTCGAACCACATGCAAATGTCCGCCAGTGGCACGACACCGACTGCTAGCAAAAAAACAGAGAAGCTGGTTGATTGGCAGGTCAATACCGTAGTTAGTGGGTGGGGAAAGAGTCGGAAAGAGAGAGGGAGGGGGAGAGAGAAAGAGAAAGAGAGAAGAGAGAGAGAGAGAGAGAGAGAGAGAGAGAGAGAGAGGAGAGAGAGAGAGAGAGAGAGAGAGAGAGAGAGAGAGAGAGAGAGAGAGAGAGGAGAGAGAGAGAGAGAGAGAGAGGAGAAGAGAGAGAGAGAGAGAGAGAGAGAGAGAGAGAGAGAGAAGAGAGAGAGAGAGAGAGAGAGAGAAGAGAGAGAGGGGGCTCTCTCTCCTCTCTCTTGTCTTGGAGTTACCTGGAGCCGCCGGCGTTCAATCTCGTCCGCGGTGCCCGAGCGCACCATCACCGGGATGCGACTCCTAGGGCAGATGGCAGACAGATGGAGATAGATACAGAGCGCGCGGCGCCGGCACCTCAGCGTTAGTTCTCACACCAGCGGGTTATGTGCAGTGACGAGACAGACGCAGCTGCCGCCCACGCGCAAGACCAGGCCCACCAGCACCTCGGCTTCTGGGCCAACTCGGTCTTACACGTGGGCGGCACTGTCACGTGGTTACAGTGCGAGAGCAGAAGAATGGCAGAGCGTGATCACGTGGTGACCGGCGGGACGTTATGCACTGTACAGGCGCGGCGGCGGCCGGCCGGCTAGTTCGTGCGCCGGCCGCCGCCCGTCTCTGGCAGCACTTATGTACAACGCGGGAGCGGGTGCAGGGCGCGCGGGTTAGTATACCTGGGGCTCGGCACTCCTGGCGACATGGATGAAACGGAGGCGGGTCGCCTGTACCTAGAACAGTTAGTGCCTCCTGTTAGTGGTAAGTGGACGACGGCAAAAGCGGGGTTACAACACAGCCCATGCCGGAGGCATGTGCCACATGGGGAGAGCGGGATTTTCTACCGGTCAATGATGGGCCGATGCGGTTACAGCAGTTAGACTGATCTACCTGGCACTGCTGCCGGATACCTCAGGGCGGCGACCAGGCCGGGCGGCGCAGTGGCCGCCAGCGCGCCAGCCCCAACCGCCCGGCGAACGGCTCGCGAACTGTTAACTCCATGCCCGCTGACAGATGGCAGCGCCGGCGACGAGATGGCCTTCAGCAGCGTGGGACCCAGCGGCCGGCGCCGGGCGCCGCCGCGGCGGCAGCTGATTAGCGGGGACCAGGTCATGCAGGTGTCAGCGGCCAGGGCCGCACCGGTCCGGGTCGCCACAGGCTGGTTGCGGAAGCCATGCACGGGTCGGCGAGTCTGAACAGACTCCCCAACAGCAGGTTACACGGAGCAGGACCATGCGCGGCACATCGTCCGATGGGAGACGGGGCCACACGGGTCGGCGTTTTACAGCGCGAACCCGCCACACTTGACCCCGCCTTCGGGTCAGGCCCAGCGGGCAGCGCGGGAGGACCGGGGGGGGGGGGGGGGGGGGGGCATGCGGTCGGTCGGTCGGTCGGCGGAGGAGAGGTCATGTAGCAGCTCCTCACCTGTACTGGCTGGTTTTGCCGTTCGTCGACCCGTTCGGATGGGCAGGGGATGAGGTCTTGCTCAGCGGAGATGAGGCCTGACGAGCGGCCAGCGAATGTTACGCAAGCTGGCCTGCTAGGCCAACAAGCATCAAACAGAGGGCGCAAATCGTGACAGCGAACAACATCTTCCCCGCCAATGACGCTCAACTGTCCACGGCACCAAACAAATGAACGGTTCCCACCGTTTTTATCCACGTGGATCCTGTGCCTCTTCACTGTTGACATTGACCTACCACCACATCCCTGATCCACCTCACGTTTCGCACAGCAGGTTAGCTGGAGAGTTGACAACACCCCGCGGCCGAATCCCCCAGGCCGCTCGCCCTAGCTCGGAGCGCGGTGCGCGCCGCCGCCGAGCGCCGCCGCCCACCTTGCGGCCGTAGGCGAGCCGGTGACTAGAGGAGCCGGGCGTGCCGGTGCGCGTGGCGCCGCCCCGGCCGTCGGCCGAGTCCAGGCTGATCTCCGAGCCGGTGCGGCTGGGCGGCTTGCTGCCGCCCTGCGAGCTGCTGCTGCGCACCGGCGTGCTGCCCTTGCGCAGGTAGCGGTGGCCGCCGTCGTGGCTGCTGCGCTCACCCGGCGTGCCCGACACGGAGGAGCGCGCCAGGGGCACGCTGCGGCCCGTCTTCTCGCGCACCTGTGACGCCACAGAACGGAGGGTCACGGCGGGCGGGGACGGGGGCGGCGTCAGGAGCGCGGATGCCGGCCCGGCGGCGGCGTCGACGGGAAGAAGAGTGGAGAGTCGCTGTCGCGGGTCCGCTGGCCTCGTTCGTTGAGGCAGGTGGACGTGTATGGAAAGGCTTTAGCCGGAGTCACGATTCAAGGTCCGAGAACGCACGGCACCCCGACAATGTATGGCGGCGACAACACAGAAGATGAAAGCAAAGACGAGCGTCCCGAATGGAGATGAATGAGACGGGAGGCAACCTGACAAGCTCGGCGCACGTCCGGGTCTTTATGAAGCGACAGCAAACATTTCCCTTTCCTACGTGCGCAAACGATCGCACATCCCACCTTCCACACTCCATACACACTCCACTATTGGACGTGGCTCGCCCACCTTCGTGATGGGTCCGGCCGTTGGCACGGACGTGCTGCGGCTGGAGGTCTTCGACTTGAACGGCGTCATGCTCTGCGACACGCCCGGCGCCAGCACAAACTGCTCGCGCAGCTCCACGTTGGTGCGGCCCTTGGCTGTTGAGCAGGGGGCGGGGTGAGGGGGCGCGCGCCGCCAGCCGCCAGCCAACCAAACAAAACGCCGCGCGCGCGTCAAACGCACGCGACATCAACAAAAAGGAACGACAGTGCGCCAGCGGCAAGCCGGCAGCGGCAGGCCGGCAGCGCACAGCTACGGCAAAATGAGAAAACCGTGCAAGTCTGAACGAACAAATGTGACAGGCAACTTAAAGGTACCAGAGTGGCAAAAACAACATCGAGACACGAATGCTTAGTGCGCAAACTCCCGTCATAGGGCGTGCTTTCTGATGAGCAGCGTTCGCAATTTCAAGGATTTTCAGAGCAATAATATAGGTTACCCAAAAAAACTCAGGTGCAGCAGTAGCAAAAAAGCCGACGATACCAACAAAGGCATAAAAGTACGCGTTTGACCTGGAATGTTGTAATGTTCGAACAACGCCACTCCCTGTGAATTTCAGTAGTCGAGCTTCATACAACTTAAAGGAACGGTTAGTAACAGTCATACCAACTTAACGCAGGGAATGTGGCAAAATCTGTTGGACCGCCCTGGTCAAACGTTCGATACGAACATCTCGTTAATTAAATGCGGCTGAAAAGTAACAAATGGAAAAAGTAAAGTCAATATTCTTGAATGAATGCTTCGATTACAAAATCTTAAATAAAATCATACAGCACCGATGAGCACACATTTGGTGGACGTTCTGAAAGAACCTAATCTTGTCCCAGAGTTGCAAGTAAGCTTAAGTTTTATGAAACTCGACACTGATAAGGTAAGACCTCCGAGGCACACACGACACAGCACAAACCGTGTGCAGCCATCAACCACGTGAGCAATGTACAGTGGCCGCCGCAGCCTTCAGCTGAAAGGAAGGCAACCACACACACTCACACAACCTCTCAGCGCAGGCGGCTCAATCGGCAAGCAATAGCATGCGGAGCTGGTGTCCCTGTTCCAGTCTGTACCGGTGACATGCCAGCAGCTACATCTACAGAGAGACGGCAGGTAGCGGCCTGCTCGGCCGCCCACGGCGTGCTGCCTGTGGTGGGATGCACGAAGCCCCGAGTGTCATGCCGCCTGTTCTATGAGCGCACGCGCACCACCGGAAGCCCCGCGTGCGGCGTCTCCGCGCATGCGCAGTGAGCGGCGGTTAGTGGCTTACACTGTTCGTTCATAGGGCATCCTCGCTCGTGCTGCTCTTCCAGAACCAGTCGCCGGGACATACACACCTCTTTGGAAAACAGAACGTGAACTTCAGGCAGGCCGGTGGCGCGGCGCGGGTGGCGGGCACGAGGAGAGAGGAGCGGAGCGAGCGGCGGGGCGGGCAGAGCGGGGAGCGGGCACACGGCCTGTTAGTACAGCGGCGGTGAGGCGGTCTCGGGGCACTGTACAAAGCGGCCAGCCGCACCGAGGTTAGAAGCCTGACCTGAATGCGTGGCGGCGATGCACACTGGAAGTTTAGCGGTGTTAATACCGTGCAAACAGTCAACACGGCGCGCGGGGTTATCAGCGCTCGCGGCGGTCAGTTCGCGGCGCCGCACGCCACGGCAGCTGTTAGCAACGGCAGGCGCGCACGCTTCGAGCTCACACCGACATCGAACAACCAGCGCCGATCCACCCTCGTCCCTCCTCTGCAAGTGAGTGGTCAACAGTCCGCCACAGTCCACCGCGAGCAGTCGGGCGCCGCGGCGCGTCGGCTCCGCGCGACTCCGGCCCTCCACCGGGCGGCGTCCGGGCGCGCGGCCGTCCGCCGCCGCCTGGCCGGCTCACCTCGGCACGGGTCGTTCTTGACGAGGAACTCGTCGAGCGCCTCCCAGCCGCCGCCGACGCGCACCATGACCGTCGAGCGCAGGATGCGCACCAGGCGCAGCTTCTGGCTGTCGCCGAACTGGAGCACAGACCGGGCAGGTCAGGGGCTGTGGGGGCTGGACAAAGAGGCAAGGGGGCGTGGGAGGCCAGGGAAGGGGGCTATACCGTACCAGGGGCCACAGCTCCGAGCGTCGGGTAACTGCTAAATTCTGCCCGTGGATCGCAGCTGAGCGGCCTCAGCGCACGAGAACAGACCACTTGTCGATGATTTAACTGAAGATGCGCCCCTCAAGCACATCACCCGATCAGCGGCCCGGCCGCTCTCGAATCGAGGGGGGGGGGGGGGGAGGGCAATGGCCGATATGCGTACCAACTGCCGGCAATCCGCGCCCGCCGCCCTGTTTCATGCCGTCGCCGCCAGCCGGCGCCACTTACCCGGTACTTGCCCTCGCCGACCTGGAACACCTTGAACTTGGTGCGACACATGCACGTGGCGCACAGCTTCTTAACCTCGTCGTCGATCTTCTCGGCGTCGGTGAGCGGCTGGTTCTTCTCCCAGTCGGGCCGCAGCGCCGACATGAACTCATTGTAGTCGATCAGGCCGTCCTGGTTCTTGTCCACGCAGTCCGCCACCATCCGCATCTCCGGTCCAGAGGTGGGGAAGTCTGCGCAGGCGCACGAGGTTAGCATCAGGGGGAGAAGGTGGGGGAAGGGGGACGACACGCTGGCCACTGTCACGACAGGCGCACGGCCCAAAACGACACTTCACCGAGTCTGTGGTGGGGGCACTGAATGAGGCGCGTAGAATCGGTCTCATGACAGTGCAGTGAGATGTAGCGCAGGATACTGTCGCCACCATGAAATTGGCAACTCCTAAAACAGCGATGACCTACATAAGATTTACAGTACAGTTCTTCCAAATTGTGTGTTGATTTAACGAACGATCAATTTAACGATCTTCTTCGCATGTCGAGCGTACCACGTGGCGAACTCTCTCGTTCACGGTACTCATGAAGCGGGCATGCGACAACAGCTAGGTGACATGCACATTCGGAGGCGTACTCAGGTTCATGATGCCGTCCATGAACTCCTCCTTGGTCAGGAAGGTGTCGTGGTCGGTGTCGAGGCGGCGGAACAGGTCGGTGATACGCATCTTCCTCTGGTTGGCGAACTTCATGAACTGCAGGACGGGCCGCTCGTTAGTGAAGGCGAGGCTGCCACTAGCGCCCGTCACGCTATGCCACACGAGTCCTGTTCGCTTCACGGTGGGGCAAATCGAACATCAATGTACACACACATCGTGAGCACAGTCATGTGGTCGGAGGCACCGCAAAAAGCGGTCACAAAATACGACCCGGCAGTCCTCGCTCCTCCTTTCCGTGAGCATCCACTCTCCTGACGCCGTCAGAGTCGTCACGACCTCCCCAACACGGCCAAGGCGCCCGCAAGAGCGGCACCCACGCCGCGCGCGCACCCGCAAGAGCGGCACCCACGCCGTGCGCGCGCTCACCCGCTTGCGCCACTCCTCGAAGTCGAAGTCCTGCAGCTTCTCCATCTCCTGCGAGTAGCTGAACTTGTCCTGCAGGCGGCGCTGGCGCTCCCACGCCAGCATCCAGGTGTTGCGCCAGGCGTCCCAGAGCTCGCGCTGGCGCGGCGTCTTCAGCACCGGCTCGCTCAGGCTCTGGCGACTGGGGAAGACCGCCGACGGCGTTAGAGGCGGCCGCCGGGGGTGGGGCGGGCAGCGTGGCTAGGGGGGGGGGGGGGAGGGTTGGAGTTTTGTGGTTGTGGCGGGGCTGCTGTGTATAGGAACGTGCTAAAACTAGGAAGAGGGGCCTTTCACCCTTGGCTGGATATTCTGATTTTGCACGCCCGTAATTATTTATAGGGCTCAAAATGCGAACTGAACGATGCATTCATTTCCCTTCACCCCAATGCACACGAAGAGTCCAAAATAAATAAAGCTGACCAGCGGCATCGCGCGAATCAAATTTGCGATTGACAACACAAGCAAAAGATCAAGTCGATTTGACCTTTGCTCAACAAGTTATTTATGGCCACCCGATTACCTACAAAAGCTAGTAGCACCGACCACCCTACCTGCTCCACTCCTTGCTACCACTGGACCCAAAACCACAACACGATCAAACAGAACACAAACTCTCACCTTCACCATCAACCGGCGCCAGCGGCCTCCACTACCCGCACGGCCTGCCACCTGGCGGTGTCGTGCGGCTGCCCTCCCGTGCCCCGTGCCCCGTCACCCCCCGCGTGTACGCCGCCTCGCGCGCCCTGTCCCCACGGAGAGCCGGTGGGCGCGCCGGCAGCGCCACCTACCTGGCCTTGCGGCCGCCGGCCGGCGCCGGCGACGCCTCGTGGAACACGGGTCCGATGCGAGGCCAGGCGGCGTCGGAGCGCTCCGGGCTGGCCCTGCGGGGCGGCGCGGCACGGGCGCATGCGTCAGCCGCCGGCGGCCGGCTCGGGCGCGCCAGGCCCCGGGTGCAGGCAGGCCCCACGGTCAGGGACCCCGCCGGCGGCGCCGGCCGCACACGGGCCAGCGGTGCCAGCCCGACGGCGGCCCGCACCGCCGACCGTGGGAGCTCAGTCAACAGACCGAGTCGAGAGATCAAGGAGAAGACACTGGCTTAATGCGGGAGTCGTGCCTGCACCCGGGACCAAATCATAACGAAGCAAAACGGGCTTGGACATGCCATGCAAAGAAAGCTACTGCGTGCATTCGATGCTCCCAAACATCTGAGATAGACACAAGCCATTGCAAACCGTGCTACTTCAAAACACGTGTTACCAGCCGAAAGGCAGCTCAAATGCTATAACCAACTGAAATCAAACGGTTCTGACGCGACGACTCACACAAAAATTCCGCGTTCCATTTACCAGCACTTGTACCAGCCGCATTTGCATCATTACAAAAAACACAACGCACGACCCTCGGTACACGCTCGATATCTCAGACACGACGCTCCAGCGCGAGGCCTCCGCCGACGCCGGACGTCCACAGCGCCGCGGCAGCGGCCGCAACCGGCTCTAGTACCTGGCGTTGGTCAGCCAAGGCTTGTCATAGTCGCGTACCGGCGACACCTCGCGCTCGGGGCTGCCCTGGCTGCTGACAGACATGGGCGCGCCGGGTCAGCGCCGGCCCGAGCGGCACCGCGGCCGCCGGCGCACGCGCAGCCGGCGCTCTACGGACGGACGTGCCGGACGGCGGTCGGCTGCCCCCTCCCCACCCCCCTCGGGAACGCCCGTGAAGTGGACGCTGAATCGATGCTGACGCAACGACGTAAGAGGGAATGTCCGGCAGAAATTTCATACATGACTTGACTTGCCTCACTTGAAGATGGTACATTTTTCGCATTCTGTTCGGCAATTCCCACTACGCAAGTATTGATCCTCGGACAAAACCCATGTACAATTAATCAAAAGACTGAACTCCATTCACAAAAGGGCTGGGAGCGGGCAGCACGACCGCCGTTGGCAGAAGCACATATGGACTACTACGGACGGCACAAAGCTACTCATTACTACGAGATTAGCTACAACGCCAGACCAATTCTCAAGAGTTAGGTAATGATGTGAAAATGCACCCTTGCATATGGAAAATACATGTGGCAAAACTGCTTTATAGTCACAATACAGCGACTGAAAAGCGTACCAACATTATGCTCGCAAGACAAACCAAAACAAACAGAGCAAAAAAACTATTTAAAGCGTTGCTTGTGCAGACACAACACATTTAACCTCCCAGTTAATATCCGAGTTAGGCCTTTACCATATATGTGTTAGGAGCGTCCCAACGCTGTACACCTTGTTAAAATAAAATATGTCACCTTGTACCGCAAAGACCATATTTAATGTGTTAAAGCCGGGGCAAAACGGGAGGGGCGTGGCTTGGGAAAGGCAAATTCCCCACCGAGCCCTGGAGGACAGAGGACCAGCCAGGGGTGGGATGAGGGGAGAAAGTGGACCAGCCAGGGGTGGGATGAGGGGAGAAAGTGGCGATCGGGATATATTGGCATGGAATCAGGCTGGAGGTTGAGGTGGTTAATATCCCGCCAGGATATTGCGGCGTTGTAGCCCAGTTAGTTGCTTATCACGTCCATCAATGGCCATCCAACGGAGTCCTTAACTCCATTCATCAATCTCTCTCAGTGCGCCAGGGCCAAGCCATTTCTCATGCAAGCCCGTGCTGGGCGTAGGCTGGCGCAGGCGGCGTCTGTCAGCCCAGGCGGAGTCACGGCGGCACCTGTGGCGCGCGCCGTATCCGGCCCCTCACCTCCGCTCCGCCGACGCGTTCCGCCCGCCCAGGAAAGCTCTACAAACGGCCGACCCTCCACCGCAGTGTGTATGTGTGTGTGTGCGAGCGCTGTGCGCAGAACGCAGCACTCGTGGAAGCGACAGCGAAATGTCAAGAACCACCACCGCAGACTGACATTCCACACAGCCCTCCACCGGGGGCGTCACACGAAGCAGGGGCCGGGACCCAGCGTTGAGGCCGAACTCACCTCTTCTTGCTCGGCGATCCTTCGCGGTCAGGACTAAACTGGCTGTAAACGGACAAAATAAACGTAAAATATGCGTACAAGTAGAGCAGTAACTGACGCTACTACATCGCGCTAAACGGCTTCTGCGGATGCAAAACAAACGAACTGATCAGGCCAGACATGCAACACTGAGTAGCGCTCATCGAACGACCTTGCCTGTTCCAGAAGGCTGTCAAACAAAAATAAACAAAACTCCGCCATCGAAAAGCTTGAGAACACACCCGACTAGCAACGACGGAATATAACGTGACTAAGACGAGAACCAGGTATGGCTGAGTAATCCCAACAAATGATATTGGAGCATCATATTGTTTAATCATAAATTTAAGGTCATACGTATTGCGTCTCCTAGGTCCCCTCGCCTTCTGAATGTCTTAAATCCGTTAACTTCTAGCACACGACAAATGTCACGACAGCATATGAGTAGTAAATTGAAATGCTCTAAAAACTACGGAAAGTTTGAAGATCCAGCCGAATAGTGCAGAGTGGTTGTTATAATTATTGTAAAGCGAGAATAAAGAACGCAGTTATTATCTGGAGCGTCGGACAGTGCAGCACACTGCCAGCTTCGTGACAGGAATCTGGAGACGATGGAAACAAACACGGAGAATACTACAGACCTCGAACCATCATGCAGGTGCAAGACGGAAAGATAACCGACAACACAGAAATGCAAAGGGTCGTCAGGATGAACGTTGCATGGCCATGGTCAAGGACGGTTGGATCGGACGGATCAGGACGGTTGGACCAGAACAAGTCCGTGCACGGCGGTCTGGATCTGGAAACCGAGCTACAACTCTACCATCACCACGTGAATCACTACGAACTACCGGGGTCCGGCTACGGGCCCCGCTACACTCGTTAGCCGTCGTTAGGATCGATCAGAGACAACAGGCACCTGGGTCGACGTAGCATCGGCACAGCCCGGGTCGGAGACGGACTGAAACGGCGGCAGAACGGCGCCGCTCAGCGGAGACGGCCGTGCTCACACACAGGCAGGCGCACAGACAGGCAGACGAACGTGCGGGACCGGCCGACCGGCCGCGGCGGCCGCGGGGGGCGCCGGCACCGGCGGCGGCGGCCGAGAGGGACGCGCCGCGAGCCGCGTGCGGGAACGGCTTGACGCGTCACCGGCCGCGTGCGAGGACGGCGTGACGCGTCATGGGCCGCGTGCAGGGAAGGCGTGACGAGTCACGGGCCGCGGGCGGGGAAGGCGTGACGAGTCACGGGCCGCGTGCAGGGAAGGCGTGACGAGTCACGGGCCGCGGGCGGGGAAGGCGTGACGAGTCACGGGCCGCGTGCGGGGACGGCGTAACGCACCACATGCCGAAGTGGCGAGCGCCGCGCGCCGCGCACGCCTCACTCGTACTCACCTCTTGCCGCGCGAGCTCTTGCGCAGGCCCTTGTGCTTGGGCTTGCAGATGGAGTCGACATCGGGCTGGCGGGATTGCAGGTCCTCCATGAACTCCTGATGCTCCTGAATCAGGTGCTCGACGCTGGGCCTGTCGTCCGGCAGCGGCACCGGCTCCAGCTCGATCAGGCGCTGCTCGCGCTCGCGGATCCAGCGCAGCAGCTCGTCCAGCAGCTCCTGCATGTCCCGCAGGCCGGCCAGGTGCTCGTCCAGCCGGTTCTGGCGCTGCAGCGCCCAGCTGCTGACCTCCTCCCAGCGCGACTCGATGATGGTCTGCCAGTGCTTGATGACGGGCACGGCGTCCGGGTGCGCCTTCTCGAGGATCTCGGCCGCCAGCCGCAGTGTGTCGTCCTTCTCGCCCTCCTTGTCGGCCAGCTCCTGCATGAACTTGGCGTGCTCGTCGGCCTGGCGCAGCGCCTCCTCCTCGGTGGCCGGCAGCGCGCCGACGAAGCGCAGCCGCGTCTCGGCCTCGCTCAGCCACTCCAGCAGGCCGTGCACGTCGCGGTGCAGGTGCTCGGCGTCGCGCAGCGCGTCCTTCAGCCGGCCGCTGCGCGCGTCCGACGAGCGCACCACCGACGTCCACGTGGTGGTCAGCTCCGTCACCTGCCGCGCCAGGTCGGGGACGGGTCAGGTCAGGTCAAGCGAGGGCAGAGCAGGGAAGTGGTCCGTGGAGGACACCGCTGACATGTGGGGATTATCGGTCCACGCGTGAAACGCGGAGGTCTATTAACAATTCGGAGCACTGCAAAGTGCTGAGAACACATGACCCCATCCAAAGATCTGTAGCACGTGCTTTTAGTCGGCTTACGTGATAGCGAATGTCGCACTCGGAAATGTCATGCATATAATGTCAAGCCCCTACGTTTTTTCCAGTCCTACGCAATGAACACCTTAACACTCGATTCCCGCCCCAAACACACCGAACGACGCCCACCCAGCCCCCAGCGCTATCCTGCCTCCGCGCCACACCCACCTGGGTTTTGATGACGGCGGCATCCTTCTTGTCGGCCTTGTCCATCAGGTCCTCGCCCGTCTTCTGGATCGACTCGACCTGCTGGGCGCGGCTAGCCAGCTCCTGCTCCAGCGTCTTGTGCTGCTCACAGAGCTGCGTCACCGTGTCCAGGTCGCCATGCACCGGCGCGTCCTCCTCCAGCTGGCCGTCCACCTTCTTCAGCCAGTCGAGCAGCGCCTGGATGGCCTCCTTGAACTGCCCGCTGAAGAGCAGCGCCTCCTCCAGCTTGCGCTGCCGCTCCACCGACTTGTTGCAGCACGTGTTCCACTTCTCCTTGAGCTCGTCCAGCATCTCGCGCAGCAGCGGCTCCTCCTCCTTGGGCGCCTTGTCCTTGATCAGCACGCGGCCCAGCTTGATGACGTGGTCATAGGCCGACTGCTTGCCGCCCAGCGCGCGCTGGAACTCCTTGTGCTTGTCGAGCAGAGCGCGGATGCGGTCGGGCGTGTTGCTGAGCGACGTCTCCGTCTCCTCCAGCGCCTGCAGCGCGTCGTCCAGCCAGCCGCAGAGGTCGGCCCACGAGTCGTGGAACTCCTTGGCCTCCTTGTAGCCGATGTCGAGTGCGCGCGTGCGCTCGGCCGACTTGGAGACGACGCGCTCCCAGCGGTGCTGCACCGACAGCAGCATGTTCTTGATCAGTATCACGTCCTGCTTCTGCGAGAAGTACTTGAGCTGCGTGCCCTTCTTGTCCAGGTTCAGCATATACTCACGGTGCGCGCTCACCTCCTTCTGGAACTCCTTGTGGTCGTCGATCTGTCCGACGATGTTGTCCATGACGCGCGAGGCCGGCTGCAGGTTGGTCAGCACGTTCTCGGCGCTCGTCAGCCAGTCGACGAACTCCTGCAGTGCCTCCTGGAACTCGGTCGCCTCCTTCAGCGCGATCTCCAGCTTGATCTTCTTGTCGTTGGCGCGGTTCATCACGTGGTCCCAACGCTGTTTCAGCGTTTTCAGGTTGTGCTTGAGGTTGGTGCTGGCGCCCTCCTTCGACTTCTTCAGGTACGCGTCTCCACGCGTCAGCACCGAGTCCACCTTGGATCGGTTGTCCTCCAGCTCGCTGAACAGCTCCATGAACCGCTCCAGCTGCTCCTTGGCCGTCTCGGGCAAGCCTCCCACCGGCTTGCTGGTGGTGAGCGCGCCGTCCAGGTCGTTCAGCCAGAACAGCAGGTCCTGGATCTCGGTCATGAAGTCCTGCGCGTCCTTCAGCGCCGCCTCCAAGTCGCGCTGCTTGCCGCCGGCCTTCTCCTGTAGCTCCGCCCAGCGTTCGTTCAGTTGGCGTAGCTTGCGGTGCGTGGTGCTGGCGTCGGCCGACTCGCTGTCCGACTCGATCAGCTGGCGTCCAGCGTCGTTCAGCGTGTCCACCGACGTCTGGTGCGCCTGGATGTCGTTCACCGACACCTTCAGCTTGGCCAGCTCCACCTCGATCACCTGAAGAGACGAGACGCGGGTGGCGTGAAACGTCAGGCAGTCGGTACTCCTCCAATCGTAACACCACGAAGACGCCCGTGAAACCGATCGAAACGAGCCGACTTTCCATTATAAGCGACGTCACTATTTACTTCTGCACACGTCACATCGCGTCACCGCGCGGGCGGCACAAACAGCTGGCCGATCATCAGGCGGAAAACACCAACGTAAACCCAACGACACCACATCAAAAGTCTACCCGTGCCCCACAAGCGGAGGCTGTCCTCCCGTCTCCGTCGCCTCCGGTGCCCGCTCACCTGCGGGTCGCCCAACACGGGCCGCAGTCCATCCAGCGTCTTATCCGTGCGGCCGATCCACACGAGCAGCTCGTCCAGCGCGTGCTGGAACTGGCCCAGGCGCAGCAGAGCGTGGTCTAGCTCGCGCTGCCGCTCCACGATGCCCTTGAGCAGCTCGTCCCAGCGTGTGTTGATGTCGGAGAGCGGCTGCTTCAGCGCGGCCGCCTGGTCCGGCGACGTGCGCTCCATCAGCTCCTGCGCTTGCCTGCCGGTCCCGGGGGATCTGGTGAGACAGCGCTCCAGGCGAGGCTAGACGGGGCCGGAGGGCAGGAGAGGGTGCGCGAGGAAGACCCCCGCGCACCACAGCAACACCACAGCAGACGTTTTGGCGAGATAACGCATTAAAAAGTTGTCCCACGTATGAGGATCCTTGCGCTGATGGGTTTCAACTCAGCTCTGCCTCGCAAGCACACACACGTCAGCCAAATTTTGAGGGGCGCACGAGGGGCGTGCACACCGAGCAACCCAAGGATGCAGCAGCAAACAGGTATCTGCCGCGAAGTGTCGCTGTGAGTGCAGAGGTGGCCACCCGTTCGGCGCCGTGCCGACAACAAATGAACAGGACAGACAACTGAAACGCCACTCGGGCAAGCACGCCAACACCCAGACAGCGACTGCGGTCGACAGCGCGAGGGAACTCATTGGGTCAGCGGCAGAGCGAGAGAATGAGAGAAGCTTCTGCAGGTGAGGTGTTCAGCTCGACACCTGTCGATGCCTGCCCGTCAGCGGGAACAGAAAAGCCAAGCTCACACCCAACTTGCCTTCGTATGCTCCTGCTCACAACCGATATGAAAGAGACGGTCACGGAGTTACCACTCCATCGCCCAGACGGGACAAACGACATCGAGCCCGCTGCGATCCGGGGACGGGGAAAGAGCGACGGCTGGGCAAGCGTGGCAAAGTACCGCCGCGGGAGAGCACGTGGGGCAGAAGACAACACGTCCAAGGTCAGGACAAACACAGGTCTCTACCCTCAGCCAACACGACAGCTTTACTGCCCCGTCAGGCGTCTAACATCCACCGCGCCGCAAAACGTACGGCTAGTTACAACAACCGCTTCGCCAACGGCAGCATTCGCTTACCTGTTCAGCGCCTCCACCTTCACCATCTGGGGATCGACGTCGTTCTTGAAGTCCATCAGCTGCTTGATCTGCTTCTTGATGGCGTCAATGTCAGAGCCGACCGGTCCCAAGTACGAGAGCCGGTCCTCGGCGTCCTCCAGGAACTCCAGCAGGTTCTGCATCGTCTCGTGGAACTCCATCGCCTTCTCCATGGCGTCGATGAGGTTCTCCTCGCGGCGCGCGTACAGCGCCGTGATGTTGTCCCAGGTCGAGTCGAGGTCGGCCAGGTTCTTCTTGACCTCGGGCTTCTCGGGCTCACCGCACACCTTCATGAGGTCGTGACCGGTGCGGCGCACCTGGTCCACATCCGGCTTGGCCTGGTCCAGCTCCTGGCGGATCTCGCTCAGCTCCTGCGGGCGGCGGCGGCGGCGACGCGTGAGCACGGGGCTGTGACCGTTCACAAGGGCGCGGACACGGGTGAGAACGAGTCAGTGAGAGCGGCGAAACGCGATGCTTCGCCAAGGCTGGCAGTACGAAAGCTAAAGCAACGGACACTTACATCGATAGACTGCACAGCAGAACTGACAGCACAGAACAACGAAACTTAGTTCGCTGCATACAAAACAGCCCCAACCGTAGAAATATGACCCCTGGACGAGCGAGGGCGGCCGCGATCAGCGAGGAAACCCTGCGGCCTGTGTCCAGCCCGGCCGCCGCCTGCCATCGGCGCGCGCACCTTCTGCTGCTCCTTGATGGCGCTGGGCTCGATGGCCGGCGGCTCCTGGTTGGTCAGCGTGTCCTGCAGCTCCTTCAGCGCCTTCATGATGGACTGAAGCTCCGACCAGAACTTCTCCGAGATGGCGAGCGCGTCGTCCAGGCAGCGGCCGCGGTCGTTAGTGGCCGTCTGCAGGTGGTCCCACAGCTTGTTCAGGCTGTCCAGCTTCTTCTTGATGTCTGCAACAACACAGCGACGGACGTTACAACAGGTGCAGTCAGGCATCGGCTTCGACCTATCATCTTGCGCGTACTTCCTCAGCACACGCAGAAATAAATTCGAAGGCGAGTAGGAGTCAAGTTCGTTACACGTGTTCCATGATCAGTGCTGCTCCTCGTGCACATTAGTGCGCAAACCCAATCGAGCCATGAAAGTCACCCATCTCCTAGACGGCGACAATCCCCCAGCCCCCTTCAGTCCCCGCGCCGTCCCACCTTTGACGGCCGGGTCGGAGGCGCTGCCCGCCTTGCTGATGACGTCAGCCGCCGCCTTTTTGACGGCGTCGAAGGCCGACGCGCGCTTCTCCAGGTCGTCGATGATGGCGTTGTTCTCGGCCATCTGGTCGTGAATGCGGTCGGGGTGCGCCGAGATGGGCTCGGCGTTGTCCACCTGGTCGGCCGTGTCCTTGAGCGCCGACAGCATGCCGTCCAGCTTGTCGGCGAACTGGGAGCACTCCTGCAGCGCCTCCTCCAGCGCCTGCTGCCGCTCACGCAGCGAGGCGCGCAGAGCCGTGTACCGCACGTTGTCCGTTTCCATGATGTCCGACACCTGGGGACGAGCGGCGGCGGGGAGGGGCGGGGGGGGGGGGGGGCACATCGGCAGGTTAGCGACGAAGCCGACAACTGGGGCTGAGGTCGGACACTGTGCAGGGGCGATCACACCGGCCAGCTCGTGGCGAGGTGCTCAGCTGACGGTCGAGGCAGGGAACACGCCAGTGGCCGGTGTGTGGAGGGGAGATCTTGAACGCCTTCATTGAATTATAAACACAGCATGATGCACTAGGATCACTATAAACTCAACCGACGAGTGGCCATCACTTACACCTTTCACCACACCCGCTATGAGCTCTCACAGCTCTCAAGCACAAGTATCACTCTCACACCACCGACGTTTCAGTGGCTGACCATAACCGCCCCTGTCAAAAGACATTCCCCTTCCTCACCTTGCGCTCTTCATCATCGGTGACGAGCCTGGCGAGCGCGGCGCCCGTCTTGTTCAGCTTATCCACCATCGGCTTGTGCTCCTGCACGCTCTGCAGCAGCGCCTTGTTCTTGTCCTGCTGGCGCTGGATCTGCTCGGGCCGCAGCGCCGGCACGTCCAGCCGCATCGCCTCGTCCTCGGCCTCGTCCAGCCACTCGGACAACTCGTGGTGCGTGTCGTAGAAGTGCTCGGCCAGCGGCAGCGCCTGCTCCAGCACGCTCAGTCGGTCCGAGGAGAGCTTGCTCACCTGCGGCACAGCGACGGTCAGAGCGAGGCACGGCCCGCGCGCAGGACTGCATCAAGCTAGGGGTTCTGGCCGCGTTCGTGTTAATTTTCTAGCTCAGAGCTGAGCTCGTTGTTGGTCACCAGCCGGTAGAACCCAGCGGCTTACGGCGGCTGGATGACACAGGAGGGTCTCGTGTAGCGTGAAAGGGACCGGGCCGGCAGCCGAAGGAGACGGCACCATCCAGTTGAAATACAAGCGTGTTATTAGACGCATGCATCTTAATACGCAGCTCCATTTCGCAAAGTGCTTACATAAAACGTATTCAGTATGAGCCAGGTTGATTACAAGCTACCCCGTATAATCGCAAGTTACCATCACTATCCCCGGTTCATTGCGAGACTAATGCACAATGCCTTTATCCCTACCTACAAACAACAAAGCGACTGCCCCGACGCGCACACAGCATTCGTCAAAGTGCGGGAGCAACTGACCGAGTCGGTGGTGTCCTTCAGCTGGTCGGCCTTCTCGCGGATCTCGCTGACGTCGTCGTAGTGCGCGGCGTCGCGGATCAGCTTCTTGGCCGAGCTGAGCAGGTCGCGCACGCGGCCCTTCTGGCCACTGATCTCGTCGCTGAGCGCGCGCTGCTCCTTCAGCTGGGTGCGGATGGCATCCGGGTCGGAGCTGGGGCGCGGCGCGGACTTCATCTGGGCCTCCACCTGGCGGCCAGAGCGGGCGCCGTCAGGGCGGGGCGAGAGGAAGAGAGCGCGACGACGACGAGGGAGGTAAGTTCGGACAACGATCAGCTGTGACAGTCACGCGCGGGGTCTGCTATGGAGTATCTTGTCAAAGACGCTGGCTAAAAGGACTTGGAGCGTAGCAAGCGTGGTTACCCTAGCCGACCCAGCCCGCTCAAGCTTTCACAAACCAGATTTAGAGGTCGACACAGTACAGTGAAATCACCAGACGAGGACGCATGTCTCCGTTCGGCTTATCCTCCACCACCTACTCACACCCATCCACGTACATCGCCTCGCATTCCCAGAATCATCCCCACCACACTATACGAGCGACCAGTGCACCACTGACAGCAGCAGAGCCTGCCACGCCGCCGCACTGACCTGCTTGAACCAGTCGAGCAGCTCGTCGATGTCGAGCACCACCTCGGCATGCTTCTGCTTGGCCTGGCGCAGACGGTCAGCCTTGCGCTGCACCTGCTCGACGATGGCCTCGAAGCGGCGGTTGTCGCGCGTCACCAGCGACTCGATGGTCTGCGCGCCGTCGCCGGGCGAGATCTGGCTCAGCTGCGGTCCGGCCTGGTTCACCTGGTCCAGCAGTGCCCGGTGCTCCTGCACCTGGGGTCACGCACGGGCGCGGGTCACGCATGGGCGTGGGTCACGCGCGGGCACGAGTCACGCGGCCGCCGGTCACGCACAGGTGCGGGGCACACAGTGCCGGTCACGAGGTCCCCGTGATACGAACAGCCGTCAGGCGGCGGGCTCCATGCGTGTGATCTGTGTGTGATCTGTTTGTGACCTGTATGTGATCTATACATCTCTACATCTTATCTGCATCAAATCCTTTAACCACGAACAGCGCAGCGACACAAGCCGATGGTATCGTCCACACCGTGGTCATCGCAACAGCTCGCCTACGCCTAATCCCGACGCCTCCCGCCGCCGCCGCACCAAGTCCGCCTGCCTCCCCGCCGCTGCCCACCTCCTTCTCCAGCTGCTCCATGATCTCCTCAGCGTTGGGCTGGGAGTCGACCGTCTGCAGGCTCTGCTCCGCCGCCATCAGCCAGTCGGTCAGCTTGTTGTGCGCCTGGTGGAAGGCGTGCACCAGCGGCAGCACCTCCTGAGCGTTCTTCAGCAGCGAACCCGCCTGTCCAGAGGCCGGGATGGCGACGGGTTAGAGTTTGCTACAGGCTGGACTGAGCAGGGCTGGAACGCTTGACTATGTGAATAAAGAATGCTGGCATTGCATCGACCCCGCCTTCGTCGATTCCCATGACCAATTGCTACCCCTTCATGCATAAATGACTAAGCCGCACACGTATAACGCTCACGGCAAAGACACGCACGACGATCCGGTGCCATTTGACATTTTGAGGACATGGAATAAGTCACTGTCGTCCCCAATCATTAACACTTCGCACAGTAATTCTCATCAGCTTGAAAGACCGTCCAGGCACCGTCTCCACCGCCAGCCAATCGCCGCACAGCGCTGTCGCACGCCCACCTTATTCTCGAGGTCCGAGTAGCGATGCGACACCGAGTCCAGCTTGTCCTTGAGCTGGAGCGCCTCGTCGCTGGAGATGTGCTTCATCAGCTCGGCGCCGATGTCCTGAAGCTCACGCTCGGGCTCGCGGTGCTGGTCCACCTCCTCGCTGAGGTCCTGTCGGCGCCGGGCGCGGCGTCACCAGGCGCAGCGGCCGCGCCGCCGGCGGCGCGCGCGGCGCCCGGCCCGCGCCACGGGCGGACGACGCTCGAGACGGACGGAGCGATGACGCACGCGGTCGTACCGCGACGCGCACAAGTAACGATTTAAATTTTCGTGACACGATTGCGCGCTTGGCAAATGGTTAGCACAAAATCGCTGGTGACGGCAGCTGTTATGGCACCCAACGCGCTTGTTACAGACGTTACAATCAGCCACGTCGTTCGAGAGACTAGGGCGTCATAGACGGGTGAGCATGAAATTAGCGGACACGTTGCGGGTTGCGGACAAGAAGCAAGGATGGAATAAGTGGCGGTAATGACAGACAAGTTAAGGTCAACAAATGGTACCCATTACCCAACAAATTACCATTATTAAACTAGAGGCCACAACAAATAAATGAACTTCTCTCTCGAATCTACCGTCGATTCCTCGTGCGCAGATGACAGTCAGTAACCAAACGCGGGCATAAGCGTGAGGATTTGCGCAACATTTACAGCGGGGTGTGGAAAGCCGACCCACCCACGAGAAAGTTAGTCAACCAGCGCCAAAAGCGGTCGCGATATACGTCGACAAGGACGTCCAGAGACAAGAGACGCTACAGAGGCAGCGGGGGGGGGGGGGGGGGGGGGGACAGAACAGGGTGCAATACCTGACGCACGGCCATCAGCTGGCCATAGAGGGGACGCTGTAGCGCTATGTCGGCGCGACACGCCTGAGGGTCAGTGAAGAAGGCCGGGCGTTAGCAGCCGGACGCGTGCAGTGAGGGTGCCGGCCCCGAGCGGGACACAAACCCGCCGAGTGCCCGGGGGGAGTCACGTGCGTGAGAGAGTCACACCCAACGCCAACAGCGACCATGCACACATGCGGGGTGTTAACGGGAGAGAGTGAACGCCACCCCAAACCGCGGTATGTACAGGCTCCACGGGGAGCGCCGCAACACCACAGGCATGCAATCATGTTATTTACAGTCGGCGACGGCGACAGCGGCGTGCGCCCCGCCGCCCTCCTTACCGTCAGCTCCGCCATCTGCTCGTGCAGCTTGTCGACGTGCACCGAGAGCACCTTGTACTTGCTCAGGCGTTGCTGCATCTCATCCATCCAAGCCAGGAAGTCCTCGTAGTTGAGCACCAGCGAGCGCAACTGGGAGCCGGCCTCGCGCAGGAGGCGGCCCAGCGCCTCGCTGTCGTCCACCAGCTTGGTGTAGGCGTCGGTGACCTCCTGCAGCCGGTCAGCCAGCGCCTGCGCCTCCTCGTCGCCCACCAGCTCCATCAGCACGGTGGCGATGCGCGCGAGCTCGTCGAAGTCGCCGCGGTGGCTCACGATCTCGCGGTGCAGGTCCTGCGGGCGGCGACGGCGTTGATGACGTCGGCTGGACGACGATGACCACGGTCGGGGTCTCACAACGTGCCAGCGTATTTTGAGGTCAGCTTCGGCCGGTCAGCTGCGGCCGGTCAGCTGGATTTGGGGACGACATTGGCCACACGTTCACGATAGCGGGGAAGGCTTCAATGACAGCACACGCGTGTACTTACGTCGTGCTCATCGATCTTCCGCTGGATCTTCTCCTCGTCGGTGGGGATGGTCTCCATGTCCTTCAGGCGCTTCTGCATCTTCTCCAGCCATTGGACGAGCGGGCTGTTGGTGTCCTGGTACTCCTTGGCCACCTGCACGGACGGCACGTCGCATCGTATCATGGCGACACATTACTACGCTACTCAATTGAGTCGCACAAACTACTTTCGGAATGTTGACATCACAGCTCGTTAAAATTCAGCAAACCACTATGACAATTTAAAAAGCACCAAGCAACAAAAAACTGCCCTATTTTTATGCGTCAAAACTTGATGAATTATTCAAAAACGCATCAAGAGTTCCCATATACCCTGCTTCTAACACAATAGCCAAACAATTGGTTCGTGTGACACGAAATCCGCAGCCTGATCACCTGCGTTTCCTGCCCAACCGTGCTGTCAACCCTCCTCTCCGCCGCTGACAAGCCCCATCCCACACATCCCTCGCCGGCGACTGACCTTCATGGCATCCTCCAGCTGCTTCATGCGCGAGGTGGCCTGGTCGGTGAGCGTGTCGAAGCGCTGCACCAGCTCCTTCAGCTGTCCCTCGATCTCAGCCCGCTCTGCCGGCTGGCAGTTCTTGGCGATCTCCTTGCCCATGTCGAACAGGGACGACACGGAGCCCTGGCGGTCCAGCAGCAGCTTCTGCAGGAAGCGCTGCTCCTGCACCTGCGCCTTCACCACCTTATAGTCGGCCGACGGCGGCTTCTGGTTGGCCACCAGCTCCTCGGTGTCGGCCAGCCAGTGCAGCAGACCATCCAGGGCCTCGCGGAACTTACCGGACTGCAGCAGGCCCACATCCAGGGCACGCTCCCGGTTGTGCATCTGCCGGAGACGGGGGGAAGTCAGCGAAAGTACACTGGGACGTCTGGTGCCGGCCGGTGGTTGGGGGACTTCAGTGCGTCACCGCGAAGAGACAGATGGCACATTCACGTCCGCTCTCGGCACACAGATGCTGGTGAGTAGCACATTGAACATGGCGTTAACGAAGTGAGCAATTTCGAACCGACGCACGGTTACTAGAAACTGTCCTGCTTCTGTACGGCAGGGCAACCTTGAAGGTATTCCTGACAGGTATTCCACGACATGCTCATACACTTAAGTAATAATCAAGGACCAGGGAGCTACCCGCGGTTCGGGACCCGGGAAAAATCAGCCCGGGACATAACCATTCACCAGAGCCGCGCCTCACTCACCCGCTCCTTCAGCTCGTTCCACAGATCGTTCATCTTCTCCAAGTCACCCTCGAGGACGACCGTCTTGACGCCCGCGGACGCCGACTGCACGAGACCCTGGCCGCTCTTGTTGCAGTCCTCCACGCGCACCGACAGCGTCTCCACGCGCGTCGTCTTGAACTCGCGGAACTCCTGCTGCTGGCGGCGGATGGTGGCCACGTCGGTGCCGGGCGGCGCCAGGGCCGCCTCGTCGCGCGACACGCGCTCGATGTCCTCGACGACGACCTCGTAGGTGCGGTAGAAGGTGGTCAGCTTGGTGAGCACCAGCTGCACCTCCTGCTCGCGGGTCTGGCCGCGGTCCTCGATGCGCGTCAGCTGCCGCTTCATGGTGCCCAGCTGGTCACGCAGCGTCTTGGCGTCGGACGTATAGCCCTGCAGCGGAGGTCAGGTCAGGTCAGGTCAGGTCAGGTCAGGTCAGGTCGCGATGGACATCGGTAGGCCCTGGACACGTCATACGTACGTCACACCACGTGACAGAAGTTGATTCGTGAGGCAGCACTAATATGTAAGCCGCTTCTCTCCACACACCGGTTCTAGTCATTATGTCACTCACTCAGTGAAAAACTACATCAGGAAGGCGTGCATGCAAACTAACTGGCGCATATATCTCACAAACACACACCCAAGACCCAACATACCTCCTGGACCAGGTCGTCGACGGTTCGCTCAGCATCGTCGAGCTCGCCCTTCTCGCGCACCACCTTCTCCAAGAAGATGGTGATCTCGGTCACCTGTCGCTCCACGATCTTCACCTCGCGCGCGACGGGCGTCATCGCGTCCAGCTCCTCCTCCAGCAGGCCGAGCTGCGAGTTGAGCTGCTTGATCCGCTCGTTGACCTCGCCCACGGCCTGCGTGGCGCTCTGCAGGTCACCGTGCCGGTCGTCCAGCTTGCCCCGCAGCTGGCGCAGGCGGTCGTCGACGCGCGCCACGTCCTCCTTGATGTGGCTGGCGTCCGAGCCGGCGTGGCGCGCTTCGTCGCAGAGGTCGTCCGCCTGGTCGCGCACCTTGTCCAGCTGCTGGTCCAGCTGGTCGGCCTCGCGCATCAGCTCGGCGATGCGCTCGAGCAGGCGCGGGTCGCGGCCGCCGCCCAGCGCGTCGTGCGAGGCCAGCTTGTCCTCGCAGCGCTGCAGCGAGCGGTCCAGGTCGCGCAGCTTGTCGGTGAACTCGCCCACCCTGGCGAGCACGTCGTCCAGCGCCTGCTGCCGCTCGAGCACGGCGCGGTTCAGCGCGTCCCAGCGCCGCTTGACGTCGCTCAGGTCGGCCTGCACGCCCTCCTTGTCCGTGTCGGTGGCGCTGAGCAGCGTGTCGCCGCTCGTCTGCGTCTGCTCGTGCTCGCCCGAGTGCAGCGACACGTCGTTCTTGAACGTCTGGATCTCGCGCAGCTGCTTCTGGATCTCGGCGCGCTGGAAGCTGATGGGCTTCAGCCGCTCCAGGCGCTCCTCGGTGCTGTCCAGCCACGGCGCGAACTTGTTCAGCGCCGTGTGGTGCTTGCGGCAGAGGTCGGTGCACGTCTGCAGGCGCGTGTGTCGCGCGACGGCGTCCTTCTTCAGGCCCTCCCAGTCCTTCTGCAGCTTGTCGAGGAACTTCTGCAGCGTCTTGCCCTCCTGTTTGTTGGTGGTCTTGGCGATCAGGTCCTGGCCCTTGCGCTGCACGAGGAACACCTCGTGCTCGCGCGCCATCACGTTCTTGTAGACGGGCTCGTACTCGTCCACCTGGCGTGCCAGCTTGTCGCTGTCGGCCGATACCTTCAGCGGGCGGCCCATCTGGTCGACGCAGTCCTTGATCCAGTCCTGCACGTCGCTGCAGCCGTCCTCGAACTCGCGGTCCTCCTTCAGCGAGTTCTCCAGCTCGGCGCGCAGGTTGTCCATCTTCTTCTGCAGCTGGTTCTGCTGGCGGCTCAGCTGGTACAGCTTGTCCTTGACCTCGGTCTTGGCCGACGGGTCGGTCAGCACGGTGCAGAGCTCGTCGCCCAGCGCCTCCAGCTCCACCAGCCGCGGCTTCAGCTCGTCCACCTGGTGCTGCAGCTTCTCCAGCTTAGTCAGCTTCTGCTGCGGCTCGGCACGCTCCGTCGAGAGGTCGTCCAGGTTGTCGCCGATCTTCTGCAGGTCGCGTTGCAGCTTGCCCAGCGAGTCGTTGAACTGGCGACTGGTGCCCGAGGCGGCGTCCAGCGTCTGCTCGCGCTCCTCCAGCTTGGAGATCAGCTCCTCCCATTTGTCGTTGGCCTGGCGCATCTTGTCTTCAACCTGGAGGAAGAGGAGAACGTCAGATGACACGACGCCCTTCACCAGAGAACCACGGTTTAAAATTGAGGAACTTCAAACTGAGTCCAGGGTGGACAAAAACGATTAGCAAATGAGCCCCACACCGATTTTCCAGCTAAGAATCCAAACGTAACCGAAAAGGCATTGGAATGCCCCCATACGTCATACAGTATGGGAGGTAAAATCACAGCCACCTCTCTTAACTAAATCTTCAGTTCACGGAGAACGCGGGGTGCAAGCAGGGCTACGGAGAAGCCAATACCGGACGCTGCAATGTACCCGGACCCGCCTGACCCACCGGGCAACTCACCTTGCTGGCAGTGGGGCTGTCCGGCTCCGCCTCGTCCACCAGCGCCTGGCCGACGCGGTTCAGCGTCTGCAGGGTCGGGTACTGATTGGCGAACTCGTCCCTCAGCACGGCCACCTGCTGGCTCTGCATCTGCACGAGCCGTGGGTCGGAGCTCAGCGGCCCCAGCACCGTCAGCATCTTCTCCTTCGCCTGCAGCCAGTTGGTCAGCTGCTCGTGCGTGTCGAAGAACTGACGGCTGTCCTGCAGGTGCTTCTGGCGCGCCTTGAGCCGCTCCTGCAGCGCGCGCCAGCGCTCCACCACGTCGGTGAGCGAGTCCTGCAGCAGGTCGGCGCCGGGCACGCCGGGCCGCCGGCGCAGCAGCTCGCCCGCCTGCGTCTTCAGGCCGTCCAGTGACGGCTGCCGCTCGCCCACGTCCTCGGCCAGCTTCTGCACGGGTGCGCAGCTGCTTGTCAGCCTCGTCGCGGCTCTGCGGCACGGCGTCGCGCGGCAGCTGGCGCTCCGTCTTGTCCAGGAACTGCTGCAGCTTCTTCAGCGTGTCCATGTGGCGACGCACCTCGTCGCTGACGGTGTCGATGTCCGCCTGCCGGTCGGTCAGCCGCGTGCCCGCCATCTGGTAGCGGTTGTTGATCTCGTTGAGCTGGCTCTGGATCGGCGACAGGTCTGAGGGCCGGACAGTCAGGTCAGGTCAGGTCAGGTCAGGTCAGGTCAGGTCAGGTCAGGCCAGCCCAGTCCAACTCAGGTCAGTTTATTCCAGTTCGGGTCAGGGCACGACCACAAGCTCGGTTTCTGGAGACTGCTACCTCGGGTGTGAGCCTCAAACCGTTTACAATCTCACGCATATGTAGGACAAGACGAGTAACCAACTTCCAAATCTCCTCACCCTCTAATCGAGATAAATCACAAACCGTCGCTGCCTGGCGGGAGGCACGGACAGCTGCGCTCGGACCGCACGCTGGCGGAGGACCGCCGCGCCACCTACCGTCCAGGTTGAAGAAGCCATCGTTGGTGTCGCCGCGAGACAGGAACGGACTACGCGCCGGGGACGAGCCGCGCAGGTCGAACGACGCCTTGCGGACTGCAAGGGCCGGCCGCCGTCAGCCGAGCAGAGGTGCCAAGGCGCACGGATGACACCGCACGCGACGCGCAGGCGCCAGCGGATGGGCGGGACACACACCGGCAGCGGGCTACGCACAATACGGCTATCGTTCGGCCAGGAAGGTTGATGAGTTTGAGGTTTGGTATAGTGAGGTTGATGAGTTTGCGTGCGAGGTAGAAAGCCATTAATGACATTCGGGAGGCACTGTGCCGGCCGACAATGCTCGACATGCAATAAGGCGATCAAAACCGATAAAATTGCAAGACAGCCAAAAACGCAATACAGCGTTATTCATCAGGCACGCAGACCTACACAAACACAGGGATGCACAGATACGCGACATACGCAAACCATTCAGTCAGCAGATCCTCCAATGACAGAGATTCGCTCGCCTCCCACCACAACACACTGCCGCAGCATCTCACAGCGGGAGACGGCCGACGGCCGAGCCACGTACCGGGCGTGAGCGGGCTGGAGACCGAGCGGCGTCCGTGGGACACGGAGGAGCGCTTGGCGGGCGTGACCGAGGAGCGCCTGCGCGCCGGCGTGTCGGCGCGACCGCGCAGCAGCGCGTCGTACTGGTTGCCCAGGTCGTTGACCTTCTCGATGGTGGGCATGAACGAGCTGTGCTCTTTGATCAGCGGCTGCGGAAGCGGAGGGGGAGTCAAGCGGTGGGGTGGGGGTAGCCAGTGACCGAAGTGTGCGACAGACAGAGGAGCATGGGCTCGTAAAAAATGACAGCGAGTGACGTGCGACCCGGGCGAAAAAACCATATCCACCTCCTTTCCTTATCCATATCCTTTGAATGCGACAGAGCAATGAAATCATCTGGCTTTTTTGCACTCCACGCACTTGGACCCAAACGCATGTTTACTAAAAAGGTAGCAGTCCATTTTAAGCTTAGACCAGATCAAGCTAAACAAGGCTTCTTCAACCGTCTAGCCGCCATCTCAACCGCAGACAAACAAGTTTACATCATCAACCACGGACTCAAACGTCCGCGTGTTTTCCGACACCTAACCGCCCGCATCCCGCGCCCGTTCGCGCCCAGCCGTCGCTCGCGGCTCTCACCTTCAGCTCGTCGCTCTGCTGCTTCAGCAGGGCCTGGTCAACAGCCACCGGCTGCAGGGCGTCGATGCTGCTCTCCATCCTGGTCAGCCACTCCAGCACGTCCTCCTTCAGCTTCTCGTAGGCGCTGAGCGAGTCGGAGCGCGTGCGACCCTCGCGCAGCCGCTCGTCCAGCAGCTCCTGCAGCTCGTTCCACTGCGACTCGATCTCCTGCCGTCGAGAATGGGAGAGAGATACCGTCAGCGAGAGGGGGACGGGCACCAGGGGGGGGGGGGGGGGCTGCGGCGGGGGAAAGCAAGACGACGAAGTGACTGGAGGAGGCTGGACGACGATGATTATTTGGGTTGTGAGAAATCCGCGTCCACACAACCATTTGCATCAAGTGCAGTGGGGTCCCAGTGTTGACACAGGCGGATGACCCGTGACTTTGCTTTGAGCTACCGAGAAAACCAATACTTGGGTAGCCCAATAGATCACTTCTGCCGTCTCGAAAGGTCCGTCAATAGTACTTCAATAACAGAGGCAGAACGCCACGGGCGTGAAAGGCAGCAAGCGGAAGTCGCTGACCTTGACTTTCTCCTTGGTGATGGCGGTGTCGGTGACGTCCTTCTTGGAGACAAGGCTGTTGCCGACGGTGACCACAGCCTCGTACTCGGGCCGCTTGGCCTCCGCCTGACGCGCCACCTCGTCCATCTTGGCCGTGTACGACTCGACGTTCAGCTTGATAATCTCGTGCGACTCGACCACCTCGATGATCTCGATGAACCAGTGCTCGAACCGCTCCGACTTGGTCCAGAACGAGTCCATCTGCGACGAGACCTCATCGAGCAGCACGCCCCGCTCGTGGCACTTGGTCTTCAGCTTGTCGAAGCGCGTCGTCAGGTCCTTCAGCTTCTGCTCGATCTTCTTGGCGATGCGCGCGTTGGACGGCGTCTGCAGCAGCTCCTCGGCCGAGCGCTGGATCTGGTCGACGCTGGGCTGGTGCGAGTCGATGTCGGTCTGCAGCAGCCGCTGCTCCTGCACCTGCTCCGTCAGGCGCTCGCGGTTCAGACTGGCCGGCTTCAGGATGGACTTGAGCCGCGCCTCGGCCTGATTCAGCCACGCCATCAGCGAGTCGAGGCCGTCCTGCACGCCCTGCGACTGCACCAGCGCCATGTCCAGCGCCTGGCAGCGGTCGATGACGGCGTCGGAGAGCCGGCGGTACTTGTCGGCCAGCTCCTCTGGCGGCCTCGTGATGCGCTCGCCCTCCTTCGGGCTGATCTGGTCCTCGAGCGCCTTCACCAGCTGCGTGGCGGACGCGGTGGCGTTGTCGAACAGCTTGCCCTGCGAGAGCATGTCGTTGTTGAGCTGGCGCGCGCGGTCCAGCTGGTCCTGCACCCCGCGCGGCTCGGCGGCCACCGGCTCGTTCATCACCTTCTCCGCCTTCGGCTCCACCTCCTGCAGCCACTTGAGCGCGCGGTCCAGCGCGTCCTGGTACTCGCGCTGCCGGCCGCCGATGCTGTTCATCTTGTCGGAGAGCTTGTTGGCGCGGTTGAGCAGGTCCTGGAAGGTCTGCGTCACGTGCGTCACCTCCTGCTTCACCAGGTACTCGTGCGGCTCGATGTGGCCCAGACGCTGCGGCAGCTTAGTGCGGAAATCATTGAGCGTCTTCAGGTACTCCTTGCTCTCGTCGATGAACTTCTGCGCGGCGACCGTGATGAAGCGCAGGTCGGCCTGGTGCGCGATCACGTCGTTGACGAAGTCCTTGCAGCTCTGCTCGTTGGCCTTCAGCTTGGTGAGGTCGGAGAGCAACCGCTCCTTGTCCACCAGCGTCCTGGTTGCGCTTGACAGCCAGGTCTGTTGACAGATGGCACCACGTCAGGAGTGCACACGCGACAACTCTCGGACCCCAACAGAGCCATTACATCGCCCCAACAGACGAAACAGACGGTGCGCTTGCGAACAACACCTTCATTGAAACTCGCAATGAATCATTCTCTTGAGGTCTAATATTTCCCCCGACGAGAAGTTCAGTAACAGGCAGCGAGCGCTTTCGGAACCTGGGCAACCACTACCCCGCGAATGAGGACCAATATGCGACTTGCACCACAACAGCACAAAGCACGGGTTGCACGCTCCTGACCGTGCAGGCAGCAGGCGAGGCTCGGCCGTCGCTCGGGGCCTACCTGGAAGGTGACCAGATCGGTGCGGTACTTGCTCAGCTCGTCCAGGCAGGAGGTGAGGCGGCGCAGCAGCTGATCAGTGCGGTCTGTCACCGTGTCGTACCTGAGGAGCGCGCAGGTCGGGGCCCCGTCAGGACAGTGCCTGGTGACGAACACTCCAGACAGGGATAATCACGAGCATGTCATGCCGAGGGCCGGTCGGCTCTGCCCGCCTCAGTTCACGCGCTCGGCGTTATTTCGCAATGACGAAGACCGGTTCTGCTCTGCTCACAAGCTAAACACTTGTTTTTGTCAGCATCAAATAATGAAAAAAACTTGAAATGACTTCGTCTCCCCCCCCCCCCCCCCCGAGGTAAAGCCAAGTCCAGCAAACGACGCGTGCCAATACGCGGCATAGGTCTGCGCCCAATGGCCATTTAGACCGTTCTGTGCGGCATCCCACTGAGCGGCGGCGCGGCAGGCCACTCGGCCGCGGCGCGTGCCATCGGCTGACCTCTGACGCAGCTCACGGCCGTTCTTCTCCAGCTGCTTGATCTCGTCCTTGGAGAGCACCTCGCCGCCCTTCTCCATCACGTCCTGCACCTGGTCCAGCACCGACGACACCGGCCGCTGCTGGTCCTTCACCTCGTCCTTGATCGCCTGCGGGCACTCGCCGGAGTCAGCTGAGGCGGCGGGGCGGCGACAGGCGCATGCGCGGAGCGGGCACACACCACCGCGGGTCGGCCGCCACCTCAGCCCCATGCCACACCACAAGATGTCTCGCGTGGCCACGCCGCGTCAGACTGAACTCAGCTCTCCACACCGGTCGCTGCAAGGATCACTCAGACCGTTCACGCGGCATGAAAACACGTCCTTTCTTCTTAGGAGCTGGGCAGCCATCTGACCTTGACCACGTTGATCTGGTTGCGGAGGTTGGAGACGTCCTCCTGGACCTGCTCCTGGTTGGCCAGTCGCCGCTCCATCTTCTCGACCCAGTCCAGGAACTTGGAGATCGAGTCGTCGCAATGGCGGTACTTCTCGATCACCGCTTGCTGTAAACCGCCACAGGTTGCTGATTAACAGAGGGTCAGTGGTTTCACTGGCGCAAACATGTCCGATGCGGCACGCCCAACCCCCCAGTAAATTGTACAGCCCGGATAAATAGCTAAAATATACCCTAACGCAGCAACGACGATGTCGGGTTATGTTACGCTCGCATGCAAGTACGTGCACGCCATCACACACCACACGAATGTCGGTCCTGTTAGGCGGTCCAAGCAGAGGAGAGGATTAGTCATTACCTTCACGGCAGGCACACGACACTGGTATACGCAAGCAGCACCAACATCACTGGTTAGCGCAAGCAACTAAACTACACTGGTTAGCGCAGGCACCATGACTTCACCAGCTGACGCAAGGAAGCCAAATACACTGGGTATCGCAAGCAACAGCAACAACGTGCAGAACAACAACGCACATGCACTCCGCGTGTCAGTAATCGCTCACACACAAGGCGTTAGCGGATGGGCGGGCGCTGGGCCGCCAGCCCGACTCTCCCGGGACAGGAGCGGGCCGGCAGCCACGCCCGCCGAGCAGGTCGGAGCTCATCCCCCCACGGACTGCACCACAAAACGGCGCGGCGCCGCGGCCAGCAGTCAGCGGCCCGGACGGACGCCCGGCCAGTCTGTCTCAGTCGCTCCGCGCCCTCCCTGGGCCGATGGTCGTCGCCTCAAAGCAGCCGCCGCCGGAAGCGGCCGTCCCCGTCGTCAGCGTTAGTCGGGAGGAGGCAGGTGCGAGGGCGGCCGGCCGGACGGGACGCCGCAGCGCCCCGTCCGACCGAGCGCGCCCCTTACCCTCGTCTCGGCGGGCACGAGCAGGCCCAGGCGGTGCGCCTCCACGATGCTGATGAAGTGGTCCACCTGACGGATGTCACCGGCATTTGGTGTCACCAGGCCCTCCTCGATGGCGGCCAGCAGGTGGTGCAGCCGGTCTGACATCGGATCGCGGATCAACACCGTTGTGGGGTCGATCAGACCCGAGGAGATGGCCTCGGACAGCGGGATGCAACGGTCTGTGAACGGGTCGACGAAGCGTTCGCGGTCCAGGTCGTACAAGTCGCAGTCGAGCGCTTCCAGCACGGAGAAGCAGTAGCGCGGCGTCACGATGACGCCCTCCTTGATGGCCGCCTCCAGGGTGAGGAAGTGTCCCTTCTCCGTGTCCTGCACCATGCCCTTGTCCTCCTCGATCAGACCCTCCTCGAAGGCGTCGGGCAACTTCACCAGCCTCGACCGCTTCGTGTCCTTCATCAGCACCGTGTGGGGGTCGATGAAGCCCAACTCAAAGGCCTTCTTCAGCGTGACTGCCTGGCGCGAGGAGGGTTCGATGTAGCGCGCGTGCTGCACGTTCAGCGCGCCGCTGTCCACCGCGTCCTGGAAGGCCACCGGCGCCCGCAGGTACAGCACCGTGTGTCCCTCGAACAGCACTACCTGCGGCGTCAGCCGGCCCGTGCTCACGTCGATCATCGCGCGGTGCTTCAGCTCGATCAGGCCGTCGCTGAGCGCCTGCTTGAGCGGCCGCAGCTCCTTGGAGGCCGGGTCCAGCACCACGGCCGTCTCCGGGTTTATGATCAGCTCCTTGATGGCCTCCTCCAGGCTGTAGTTGACGAGATTTTCGCGGTCGCCGGGCCGGGCGGCGTACGCGCTGGTGGCCTCCTGCTTCATGATGTGCTCGACGCTGACCGTCTCCTCCGGCGCCGCGTCCTCCGTCACGAGCAGCTCGCGGTCGAACGCCACGCTGTAGTTGTACGGCCGCTTAGTGAAGGTGTCGATGACGCGGCCCTTCGACGTCTGGATGTTGCCCTCCTTGACGGCAGTCAGCAGGCGCTTGTGCTTGCCCTGTACTGTGTCATTGAACTTGGTCGTCTTGGCGCAGAGCAGACCGCGCTGAATGCCGTCGTGCAAATCCAAGTGGTCGCCGGTGTTCGGATCCGAGAACTTGCCTGTCTCCAGGTTGCAGAGCTGGAACTTGATGGCGTCGATAATTCGAAGCGGCCGCTCGCTGGGCACAATGTAGCGGAGTTTCTTTGCCTCGATCATGGTGATTTTCTCCTTGGTGCCTGGTATCACATACCAGCCATTCTGGGCGTCCACGAACTCCTCCTTGACAGCATCGGCGAAGCTGTGGAACCTGCCTGTCTTGCTGTGCTTCACTGGCGACTTCTTGGCGTCGAGCAGATGATGCTTGACGGCGTCCTCCAGCGTCAGTTTGCGGCCGGTGCGCGGCTGCACGATCTTCCCAGTCTGCGGGTCGTAGAAGCCCATGTGCACCAGGTTGTAGAGGCTCATCGGTTTCTCAAAGTCGATGATCAAGCCCTTGCGGAGAGCCTCGCTCAGGGAGATGTCGTAGCCGGTCTTCGGATGGCGGAAGGTGCCGCGGCGCCGATCGATGATGCCCGCTCGGCACGTCTCGTTCAGGTTGAGCAGGCGCTCTTCCTCCCTGTCAAAGTAGCAGGGCAGACCCGGGTTGATGATGAAGCGCTTGATGATGTCGTGCAGGCTGACCTTCCAGCCGGACACGGGGTCGGTGAAGCGGCCAGTCTCGTCGTCGTACATGCCGTCCTTGATGGCCTGCTGCAGCGACAGCGAGTACTGGCTGTCCACCACCAGACCGACCTCGAACGCCTCCAGCAGCGAGTAGTCCGAGTGCGTCTCGAAGTTCTTGACGCGCGCGGAGTCGGGCTCCACCAGGCGCCGGCGCATCGCCTCCATCAGGTCGACGTTTTTCCAGAAGCCGCGGATCGTGTCGCGCACCAGCACCGACTTCTCGTCCAGGATGCCGCGATCCACCGCCTCAAGCAACGTCAGCCAGTCTGCCGTTGCCGGGTCGAAGAACAGGCCCGTGTCCTCGTCGTAGACGCCCTTCTGAATCGCGTCCTTGACGGACATCGGCAACTGCACATCCGAGATGAAACCCTCCTTGAACGCCTCGTTCAGCGGCATGCGACGCGTCTTGTCCGGACAGTAGAGACCCGCCGTGCCGTTGACGAGACCCTCGCGGATCGCACGCGGGAAGCTGGTGACGCGACTCTTCCTCTCGTCGCGCACAATTGTGCACGACACGTCCACCAGCCGGATCTTGATGGCCCGCTCCACGGTGTGGCTCTCATGCGTGTCCGGATCGACGATGCGGCCGGTGCGCGCGTCGTACATGTTCTTCTCGAACACCTCGCGCAGCGGCACGCGCTTGGGTGCCGGCAGCAGCACCTCGTGCTCTATCGCCTCGACCAGGTTGACCTCCTCGCCCGTGTGCGGATCCGTCACCGTGCCCGACACGGGGTTGAGGAAACCGCGCTCGATCGTCTCAGTAAGGTTGAGCACCTCGTTCGTGTCCGGGTGCTTCATGGTGTCCGCGAAAATGTTGATTTCGGTGCGCGTGATCGCCTCTTCGATCGTGACGCGCTCCTTGGTGCGGAAGATGATCAGGTGGCCGGTGGTCTTCTCGTACAGCTCCTTCTCGACGAACTCCTGCAGGGCAAGCGGCGCCTTTCGCTCGACCAGCATGCCCTCGTCGAACGCGCGGTCCAGCGGAACCTCTCGTCCTGGCTGGCGGAGCACACCCCGCTCGGTGTCAACCAGGCCGACCCGCACGGCGCGGTCATACGTGTGGATCACCTTCGTCTCCACGTCCACCACGATGATGGACTCGACGTTGATGATCTTCAGTTCCACCGCCTGGCGCAGAGTGACGTCCTCGCCACTGGCCGGGTCCACGATGGTGCCCGTCTCCGGCTCGTACAGTCCCAGCTGCACGGCGTCCGTGAGGTCGACCGGCATCGGCTTGGTCCAGATCAGACCGTCGCGATACGCCTCGTCCAGCGGCCTGCTGTGGCCGCTGCGCGTGTCGTTCACCTGGCCGGTGGTTACGTCCACCAGGCGCGTAGCAATGGCCCGCTCCAGCGTCACCGATTCGCTCTTCTGCGTGTCCTTGATCTGCGACGACTCAGCATCGATAATGCGTCGGTTGATGGCCTCGTCTAAGGGCACCGGCTCGTCGGTGCCGGGTACCACTATTTTACCGGTACCGGGACGGTACAGTTCGCGACGGATGACCGCCTCCAGCGACATCGGCACGCGACGAGGGATCACCAATCCCTTGTTGACCGCTTCGGATATCGGGATATCCCTGCCGCGGTCCGTGTCCTTCACTGTGCCATCGAGCAGGTCCACCAGGCCGTTCTCTTCAGCCTGCATCACCGGCACGTACTCGTTGGCGTGCTTGTCGATCACAAGTACCGTGTCCAGGTTCACCACGCTGTTGCGGAATGCCTCGCCGAGCGGAACGGGCTTGTCGTAGCCAGGAACGTTCACCGTGCCGCGCTTGGGTTTGTACCAGCCCTTGTCCAGGATACGACTGAAGGGGATGTTGGTTGGTTTCTCTTCCTCCGGCTTGACGAGACCCTCCTTGACGGCGCGGAAGAAGCTGACGGTCTCGCCCGACTTGGCGTCGTGAATGTCGCCCGTCTCGGCGTCGATGATCTGCTGCTCGATCGCCTCGTCCACGGGCACAAAGCGGTTCATCTGCATGTCCAGGACGCGCACGACCTCGGGAGCCATGATGCCGAGCGTCACCAGCGACTTGAAGGTGGCCGGCTCCTGCGTCTCCGGGTTCATGAAGCTGCCGCTCTGCGGCTCGTAGATGCCCGCTTCGATGGCGGAGGCGGGTCGCAGCAGGCGGCGCACGATGGTCGACACCTCCTCCACCAGCACCACCTCCGTCCGGCTCATGACCATCACCACGCTCTCCAGCGACATCGTCTTCTTGGCGATTATGTCGCGCACGGGGATGCGCTTGTCGGTGGCCGGGATGATCAAGATACTGCGGTTGGGCTCGATTTGGTCCGTGTCGATGGCTTCCTGCAGCGTCACCTTCGGCTTCTTCGGCAGCTGGGTGTATTTGACCTGCTTCACGGTCACATACTTCTCCGGCACCTTGGGAGGCTCAACCTCATGTGTGAGCCGGGACGTCTTCGTTGGCGACCGCCGGCTGGGCTCTGACGGCTCCTTGTCCTTCTCGAGGCGCTCGACTGCGCTGGGACGCGAAGGCTCGTCCTTGGTTGGACGACGTCGCGGCGACTCGTCGTCGCTAGGCTGTCTGCGATACGGCTTGTCCTTAGTGGGGCTTCTGCGAGAAGGCTCGTCCTTGGTCGGCGATCCACGACCCGGCTCTTCCTTGGTGGGAGATTTGCGCCCTGGCAACTCCTTCCCAGGAGTCCTGTGGGTGGGCTCCTCTTTCGGTCTGCGGGTGGGTTCCTTCCTCGAAGAGGACACGACGATTGAGACCTCCTCAATGAGCGTCACCTCAGTCCTGCTCGTCACCTCAATTACACTCTCCAGTGACATGATCTTTTTGGAGACGATGTCACTCACAGGGATGCGTTTGCCATTTACGGGTAAGATAACCACGCACCGCTTAGGTTCGATCTCGTCGGCGCAGATCGCCTCTTCTATAGTCATTCTAGGCTTTTTCGGCAGAGGTGTGTACTTGCCTGGCTTCTTGGTGGTATAAAGAGGCTCCTCTCCGTTTGGAGCCCTGTGAGACGGCTCAGTCCCCGTAGGCGCCTTTCGGGCTGGCTCGGAATCTTTGCCTGGAGCCGCTCTGCGCGAAGGTTTCTCCTCAGCGGGCGTCTTTTTAAGCGGTTCGCTCTTGCCAGGGTGTCTCCGAGTAGGTTCATCTTTCACTGGCGACTTCGGAGCACGTTCGTACTTGGTAGTCTGCTTGTCATACGGTTCCTCATCAGAAGGTAATCCGCGGCTGGGTTCATCTTCAGGAGCATAACCTCGCGACGGTTCCTCCCTCCCAGGTGATTTACGGCGCGGCCTGTCCTCAGAAGTCGGGGACCTGCGGGACGGCTCCTCGGGAGCTGACCTTTCGTGCCACGGCCGCTCCTCTTCCGTACCTGGCCGTCTGCGAGAAGGCTCTTTCCTGGTAGAGGAGACTACTACGGACACCTCCTTTATCAGTGTTACCTCTACTCTGCTGGTTACCTCTATCACACTTTCCAGGGACATAATCTTCTTGGAGACAATGTCGCGCACGGGGATGCGTTTCTTGGTAACGGGGATGACGACGATACACTGCTGCGGTTCGATCTCGTCCGCACATATCGCCTCTTCAATGGTCATCCGCGGCTTCTTGGGGAGAGGCGCGTACTTGCCCGGCTTCTTGCCGGTGACGTACTTCTCCGGCGACTTGCCGTCCGGCACCTCCGTTGGAGCTTTTGGACTCTCCTCCTTGGGCTCCTCGTCCTCCCGCTTCTTAACAGCCTTCTTGGCAAAATCGATCAGCGACTGGCCCTTGGGGATGTTGATATCAATGGAGGCGATGAGACCCTGCTTGATGGCGTCGTCCAGGGGAGTTCTCCTGCCAGTTCTGGGATTGGTAACGTCCCCACTGACTGGATCGATCTTCCTCTTATCCATGCCATCTTTTACGGTGTAGGTGTGCCCGGTGGTCACCTCGACCACGGATGACTCCTTGTCAATTATCTTCTTGTCAGTTGCGTCTTTGAGCGTGAGAGGACGCCCAGACTTGGGATCCCTAAACCGTTTGGACTTCTTGTCGTAGATGTTCAGTCCAGCCTGCACGAGGTCCATAGGTGTTTTGAGCTGCTCGCTGGGCTCCAGTATGTCGGTGGGTTTGAGAATTCCCTTCTCTATGGCGTCCGTCAGAGGGATTTTCTCACCGGTGTGAGGATCAGTGTACGTTTTGGTCTTGAAGCAAATGAGACCCTTCTTCACGGCCTCAGTAAACGACATCTTGATCTCCCGCGTGGTGTATTCTTCCACCGTTTCGTCGTCATCCTTTACGATGCCACGCTCACGAGCGTCGTCAATGGAGATGATCTCGCCAGTTTTCAGGTTTTTGACCTGATCCGGCCCATGCAGGATGTGTCCAGCAGTAAGCTGAATGGTCCTGGTGGTAATGGTGTGGTACTGTGTGAGCGTCTCTGTGATACCATCACAGGGAGCCATCAGTTCGTCCTCAGGGTGCACCGGCTTGATACGGATCAGTCCGTTTTCGACAGCCTTAGTGATGGGCATAACTTCGTTGTTCTTTGGGTGCCTGAACGTCTTCTTCTTGACGTCAATCAGATTCTGATCCAACGCATCCATTAGATCAACAGCGTCTGGACTCAGGGGGAAGGGCAGTACCATCAGCATGTCCTCATCGATAGCAACTTCCAGAGGGATCATCTCCTTCGTGACATTGTTGAGCAGTTCTTTCTTCTTCGGCTCGATGAAGCCGCGCTCCACAGCCACCGGGAAAGTGATGCCCAGTGGTGGGAGATCATCGTTCCTAGCATACGTGCTCCAGTCGAAGTAGCCCTCGCTGTTGGCCTCGGAGATGGTTTTTGGCTTGCCCTCTGTGAGGATTTCATTTGTCTCCGGGTTGATGAAGCCTCGGTCTATAGCATCCTGCAACGTGATGGGCTCCTCCGTGGCCCCAAGTACCCGAGAGAGAGGATCCAATATCTCACAGATAAGAGCCTCTTCGATGGTGAGTTCTGAGCCCGTCTCAGGGTGAATTACGCGCTGGGTACGAGGGTTGAACAGCCCCTGATCCATTACATCCGGGAAAGTCAGGCACCTGGCCACGGGGATGAGCAAGTTTCCACGGTATATGTCGATCACGCCGCGGTCTACCGCCTGCTCTATGGTGAGATCGTCTCCCTTCATAGGGTCCTTGATATGACCCTTCGTCCCATCGACTTTACCTTGCTTGAGAGCATCTAGCAATGTGCATGGCTGCCGCTGATCGCCTTTGAAGTTGTCAGGATTTTCCAACACGCCTGCCGTCTCTTCATCGACGATGTTGCGCTCAACGGCGTCTTTGGGCTTCACCACTCTACGTCTGACCTTCTGCAAGATAATCGGCTTGCCTTCCTCAGCCTCAATGGACTTGGCCCGCCCAATAGTGACGCTGAATTTGGGCTCCGAAATTCTCTTGACTGGCTTGTGTCCCTTATCAGCCGGTTTCGGTTCGGATGGAGCTTGAGGCATTTGGCCTTGCGCCAATTCCTTTGCGTCCTCGCGGGTTATTAACCCCTTCTCGACTGCCTCCTCTAGGGGAACCTCTTCACCAGTCTTGGGATCGCGAACAATGATGGATGTTTCGATCAGCTGCGAATCGTACGTCACCTGACCATCTGCACCGTCCACGTATCCTTCAGCGGCATACTGATCAAAGGTGTCCTGGTCGATGACCCCCCGCTCAAGAGCCTCCTCAAGAGTAATTTCCTCGCCAGTTTGAGGATGCACAACCAGAGCTTTCTTCACCTTCTTCGTGGTTACACCTCGCTTTACGATTTCAGCCACGTGCATATCTTCGCCATCGGGAGACGAATAATACTTCAACACCTCCTCACCTCTGTCTGGCGATTCCGACGATTTCAGGGGGCTCCGTCCAAGAGGCTTCGAGTCCTTAGTAGGCGACTTCCTGCGCACAGGGCTATCTCCCTTCTGCGGCGACTTCGGACGATCAGCAGACCGACCAGGCTTATCGGTCTCAGGGCGTTTCGGCTTGTCACCACGAACAAGCCCTGGTTTATCATCACCAGGACGGCCTGGCTTTTCATCTCCCGGACGCCTTGGCTTCTCTGTATCGGGACGCCCATGCTTGTCATCTCCAGGCTGTCTTGGTTTATGGTCGTCCGGACGCCTCGGCTCATCCGGTTCATCCGGGTATTGGGTTGTGTACCGCGAAGTCACTATTGTCTTCGTCGTCCGGACAGTGTGGCGGTCAGGACTTTCAGGACGGTCCCTATCAGGAGACTCGTCACCTGGATGCCCCGGTCTACCCTTCGACGGTCTTCTCGGGGAACCATCTTCAGGAGATTTTTCACCTGGACGTCTGGGCTTACCATTAACAGGATGATCTGATTTATCTCGGCCTGGACGTCCAGGTTTGTCATCCCCGGGGCGACCTGGCCTGTCATCACCAGGACGACGTGGCTTGTCATCACCAGCACGACCTGGCTTGTCGTCACCAGGACGACGTGGCTTATCATCACCAGGACGACCTGGTTTGTCATCACCAGGACGACGTGGCTTATCATCACCAGGACGACCTGGCCTGTCATCCCCAGGGCGTCCGGGCTTGTCGTCACCAGGACGACGTGGCTTGTCATCGCCAGGACGCCTTGGCTTGTCATCCGCAGGACGTCCAGGTTTGTCATCTCCAGGGTGTCCGGGTTTATCATCTCCGGGACGTCTCGGTTTCTTGTCGCCTGGGCGCCTCGGTTCGTCATCTTCAGGTTCGCCAGGGAATTGAGATGTATACCGCGAGGTAACTGTCGTCTTTGTTGTCCGGACAGTGTACCGGTCAGGGCTTTCAGGGCGGTCCCTGTCGGGAGACTCGTCCCCAGGACGATCAGGTCTTCCCTTCGACGGTCTTCTTGGGGAGCCATCTTCGGAGGATTTCTCACTGGGTCGCCTTGGCTTGCCATCAGTAGGACGTCCAGGCTTCCGATCACCAGGACGACCTGGTTTGTCATCATCAGGATGGCCCGGCTTATCGTCACCAGGACGACCTGGTTTGTCTTCACCAGGACGACGTGGCTTATCATCACCAGGACGACCTGGTTTGTCATCACCAGGACGACGTGGCTTATCATCACCAGGACGACCTGGTCTGTCATCCCCAGGGCGTCCGGGTTTGTCGTCACCAGGACGACGTGGCTTGTCATCCGCAGGACGTCCAGGTTTGTCATCTCCAGGACGACCGGGTTTATCGTCTCCGGGACGTCTCGGTTTCTTGTCTCCTGGGCGCCTCGGTTCGTCATCTTCAGGTTCGTCAGGGAATTGAGATGTATACCGCGATGTAACTGTTGTCTTCGTTGTCTGGACAGTGTAGCGATCAGGGCTTTCAGGGTGGTCCCTGTCGGGAGACTCGTCCCCAGGACGATCAGGTCTTCCCTTTGACGGTCTCCTCGGGGAGCCATCTTCAGGGGTTTTGTCACCAGGGCGCCTGGGCTTATCATCACCAGGACGCCGCGGCTTATCATCACCAGGACGACCTGGTTTATCATCACCAGGACGACGTGGCTTGTCATCACCAGGACGACGTGGTTTATCATCCCCAGGACGACCTGGCTTGTCATCACCAGGACGACGAGGTTTATCATCTCCGGGACGACCTGGCTTGTCATCGCCAGGACGACCAGGCCTGTCATCGCCAGGACGCCGCGGCTTATCATCACCAGGGCGCCTCGGCTTATCGTCTCCAGGACGGCCTGGTCTGTCATCACCAGGACGTCCAGGTTTGTCATCTCCAGGTCGACCGGGTTTGTCGTCTCCAGGACGTCTCGGTTTCTTATCTCCCGGACGTCTCGGTTCGTCTTCTTCAGGTTCGTCAGGAAACTGAGATGTATACTGCGATGTAACTGTTGTCTTCGTTGTCCGGACAGTGTAACGGTCAGGGCTTTCAGGGCGGTCTCTGTCAGGAGACTCGTCCCCAGGACGATCAGGTCTTCCCTTTGACGGTCTCCTCGGGGACCCATCATCAGGGGTTTTGTCACCAGGGCGCCTGGGCTTATCATCACCAGGACGACGCGGCTTGTCATCCCCAACACGACCTGGTTTATCATCACCAGGACGACGTGGCTTGTCATCACCAGGACGACGTGGTTTATCATCTCCGGGACGACCTGGCTTGTCATCGCCAGGGCGACCAGGCCTGTCATCGCCAGGACGCCGCGGCTTATCATCTCCGGGACGACGTGGCTTGTCATCCCCAGGACGGCCAGGTTTGTCATCACCAGGACGTCCAGGTTTGTCATCTCCAGGACGACCGGGTTTGTCGTCTCCGGGACGCCTCGGTTTCTTGTCCCCTGGACGTCTCGGTTCGTCATCTTCAGGCTCGTCAGGGAATTGAGATGTATACCGCGAGGTAACTGTTGTCTTCGTTGTCTGAACAGTGTAGCGGTCAGGGCTTTCAGGACGGTCCCTGTCGGGGGACTCGTCCCCAGGACGATCAGGTCTTCCCTTTGACGGTCTCCTCGGGGAGCCGTCTTCAGGGGTTTTCTCACCAGGACGCCGCGGCTTGTCATCCCCAGGACGGCCTGGTCTGTCATCACCAGGACGGCCAGGTTTGTCATCTCCAGGACGACCGGGTTTGTCGTCTCCAGGACGTCTCGGTTTCTTGTCTCCTGGACGCCTCGGTTCGTCATCTTCAGGCTCGTCAGGAAATTCAGATGTATACCGCGAAGTAACTGTCGTCTTCGTCGTTCGAACAGTGTACCTACCAGGGCTTTCAGGGCGGTCCCTGTCAGGAGACTCGTCACCAGGACGATCAGGCCTTGCCTTTGATGGTCTCCTTGGGGAGCCATCATCAGGGGACTTCTCACCAGGACGCCTTGGTTTTTCATCCCCAGGACGTCCAGGTTTATCATCCCCAGGACGACGCGGCTTCTTGTCACCAGGACGGCCCGGTTTGTCATCACCAGGACGTCCAGGTTTGTCATCTCCAGGACGTCCAGGTTTGTCATCTCCAGGACGTCTCGGTTTCTTGTCTCCTGGGCGCTTCGGTTCGTCATCTTCAGGCTCGTCAGGGAATTGAGATGTATACCGCGAGGTAACTGTGGTCTTCGTTGTCCGGGCAGTGTAACGGTCAGGGCTTTCAGGATGGTCCCTGTCGGGAGACTCGTCCCCAGGACGATCAGGTCTTCCCTTTGACGGTCTCCTCGGAGAGCCATCTTCAGGGGTTTTGTCACCAGGGCGCCTGGGCTTATCATCCCCAGGACGCCGCGGCTTTTCATCCCCAGGACGGCCTGGTTTGTCATCTCCAGGACGACCTGGCTTGTCATCCCCAGGACGACGTGGCTTGTCATCCCCAGGACGCCGCGGCTTGTCGTCTCCAGGACGACCGGGTTTGTCGTCACCAGGACGTCCAGGTTTGTCATCTCCAGGGCGTCCGGGTTTGTCGTCTCCAGGACGTCTCGGTTTCTTGTCTCCTGGGCGCCTCGGTTCGTCATCTTCAGGCTCGTCAGGGAATTGAGATGTGTACCGCGAGGTAACTGTCGTCTTTGTTGTCTGGACAGTGTAGCGGTCAGGGCTTTCAGGACGGTCCCTGTCGGGAGACTCGTCCCCAGGACGATCAGGTCTTCCCTTTGACGGTCTTCTCGGGGAGCCATCTTCAGGAGCTTTTGTCACCAGGGCGCCTGGGCTTATCATCACCAGGACGACGCGGCTTGTCATCTCCAGGACGTCCAGGTTTGTCATCTCCAGGACGACCTGGCTTGTCATCCCCAGGACGACGTGGCTTGTCATCCCCAGGACGCCGCGGCTTGTCGTCTCCAGGACGACCGGGTTTGTCGTCACCAGGACGTCCAGGTTTGTCATCTCCAGGGCGTCCGGGTTTGTCGTCTCCGGGACGTCTCAGTTTCTTGTCTCCTGGGCGCCTCGGTTCGTCATCATTCAGGCTCGTCAGGGAATTGAGATGTGTACCGCGAGGTAACTGTCGTCTTTGTTGTCTGGACAGTGTAGCGGTCAGGGCTTTCAGGACGGTCCCTGTCGGGAGACTCGTCCCCAGGACGATCAGGTCTTCCCTTTGACGGTCTTCTCGGGGAGCCATCTTCAGGGGTTTTGTCACCAGGGCGTCTGGGCTTATCATCACCAGGACGCCGCGGCTTGTCATCCCCAGGACGGCCTGGCTTGTCATCCCCAGGACGTCCAGGTTTGTCAGCTCCAGGGCGTCCGGGTTTGTCGTCTCCAGGACGTCTCGGTTTCTTGTCTCCCGGGCGCCTCGGTTCATCATCTTCAGGCTCGTCAGGGAATTGAGATGTATACCGCGAGGTAACTGTTGTCTTCGTTGTCTGGACAGTGTAGCGGTCAGGGCTTTCAGGGCGGCCCCTGTCGGGAGACTCGTCCCCAGGACGATCAGGTCTTCCCTTTGACGGTCTCCTCGGGGAGCCACCTTCAGGGGTCTTGTCACCAGGGCGCCTGGGCTTATCATCACCAGGACGACGCGGCTTGTCATCCCCAGGACGTCCAGGTTTGTCATCTCCAGGACGACCTGGCTTATCATCACCAGGACGACGCGGCTTGTCATCTCCGGGACGACCTGGCTTGTCATCGCCAGAGCGACCAGGCCTGTCATCGCCAGGACGCCGCGGCTTATCATCTCCGGGACGACGTGGCTTGTCATCCCCAGGACGGCCAGGTTTGTCATCACCAGGACGTCCAGGTCTGTCATCTCCAGGACGACTGGGTTTGTCGTCTCCGGGACGCCTCGGTTTCTTGTCTCCTGGGCGTCTCGGTTCGTCATCTTCAGGCTCGTCAGGGAATTGAGATGTATATCGCGAGGTAACTGTTGTTTTCGTTGTCTGAACAGTGTAGCGGTCAGGGCTTTCAGGACGGTCCCTGTCGGGAGACTCGTCCCCAGGACGATCAGGTCTCCCCTTTGACGGTCTTCTCGGGGAGCCATCCTCAGGGGTTTTGTCACCAGGGCGCCTGGGCTTATCATCACCAGGACGACGCGGCTTGTCATCTCCAGGACGTCCAGGTTTGTCATCTCCAGGACGACCTGGCTTGTCATCCCCAGGACGACGTGGCTTGTCATCCCCAGGACGCCGCGGCTTGTCGTCTCCAGGACGACCGGGCTTGTCGTCACCAGGACGTCCAGGTTTGTCATCTCCAGGACGACCGGGTTTATCGTCTCCGGGACGTCTCGGTTTCTTGTCTCCCGGGCGCCTCGGTTCGTCATCATCAGGCTCGTCAGGGAATTGAGATGTATACCGCGAAGTAACTGTCGTCTTCGTTGTCTGGACAGTGTAGCGGTCGGGGCTTTCAGGACGGTCCCTGTCGGGAGATTCGTCCGCAGGACGATCAGGTCTCCCCTTTGACGGTCTTCTCGGGGAGCCATCTTCCGGGGTTTTGTCACCAGGGCGCCTGGGCTTATCATCACTAGGACGACGCGGCTTGTCATCTCCAGGACGTCCAGGTTTGTCATCTCCAGGACGACCTGGCCTGTCATCCCCAGGACGACGTGGCTTGTCATCCCCAGGACGCCGCGGCTTGTCGTCTCCAGGACGACCTGGTTTGTCGTCACCAGGACGTCCAGGTTTGTCATCTCCAGGACGACCGGGTTTATCGTCTCCGGGACGTCTCGGTTTCTTGTCCCCTGGGCGCCTCGATTCGTCATCATCAGGCTCGTCAGGGAATTGAGATGTATACCGCGAAGTAACTGTCGTCTTCGTTGTCTGAACAGTGTAGCGGTCAGGGCTTTCAGGACGGTCCCTGTCGGGAGACTCGTCCCCAGGACGATCAGGTCTCCCCTTTGACGGTCTTCTCGGGGAGCCACCATCAGGGGTTTTGTCACCAGGGCGCCTGGGCTTATCATCCCCAGGACGACGAGGCTTGTCATCTCCAGGACGTCCAGGTTTGTCATCTCCAGGACGACCTGGCTTGTCATCCCCAGGACGACGTGGCTTGTCATCCCCAGGACGCCGCGGCTTGTCGTCTCCAGGACGACCGGGCTTGTCATCCCCAGGACGACGTGGCTTGTCATCCCCAGGACGCCGCGGCTTGTCGTCTCCAGGACGACCGGGTTTGTCGTCACCAGGACGTCCAGGTTTGTCATCTCCAGGACGACCGGGTTTATCGTCTCCGGGACGTCTCGGTTTCTTGTCTCCGGGGCGTCTCGGTTCGTCATCTTCAGGCTCGTCAGGGAATTGAGATGTATACCGCGAGGTAACTGTCGTCTTCGTTGTCTGGACAGTGTAGCGATCAGGGCTTTCAGGACGGTCCCTGTCGGGAGACTCGTCCCCAGGACGATCAGGTCTCCCCTGTGACGGTCTTCTCGGGGAGCCATCTTCTGGGGTTTTGTCACCAGGGCGCCTGGGCTTATCATCACCAGGACGACGCGGCTTGTCATCCCCAGGACGTCCAGGTTTGTCATCCCCCGGACGCCGTGGCTTGTCATCTCCAGGACGACGCGGCTTGTCATCTCCAGGACGACCCGGTTTGTCATCCCCAGGACGTCCAGGTCTGTCATCTCCAGGACGACGTGGCTTGTCGTCGCCAGGACGCCGTGGCATGTCATCCCCAGGACGGCCCGGTTTGTCATCACCAGGACGTCCAGGTTTGTCATCTCCAGGACGACCCAGTTTATCGTCTCCGGGACGTCTCGGTTTTTTGTCTCCCGGGCGCCTCGGTTCGTCATCTTCAGGCTCGTCAGGGAATTGAGATGTATACCGCGAAGTAACTGTTGTCTTCGTTGTCCGGACAGTGTAGCGATCAGGGCTTTCAGGACGGTCCCTGTCGGGAGACTCGTCCCCAGGACGATCAGGTCTTCCCTTTGACGGTCTTCTCGGGGAGCCGTCTTCAGGGGTTTTTTCACCAGGGCGCCTGGGCTTATCATCACCCGGGCGCCGCGGTTTGTCATCTCCAGGACGGCCTGGCTTATCATCACCAGGACGACGTGGCTTGTCATCCCCAGGACGGCCTGGTATGTCATCACCAGGACGTCCAGGTTTGTCATCTCCAGGACGACCGGGTTTGTCGTCTCCAGGACGTCTCGGTTTCTTGTCTCCTGGGCGTCTCGGTTCGTCATCTTCAGGCTCGTCAGGGAATTGAGATGTATACCGCGAGGTAACTGTTGTTTTTGTTGTCTGAACAGTGTAGCGGTCAGGGCTTTCAGGACGGTCCCTGTCGGGAGACTCGTCCCCAGGACGATCAGGTCTCCCCTTTGACGGTCTTCTCGGGGAGCCATCCTCAGGGGTTTTGTCACCAGGGCGCCTGGGCTTATCATCACTAGGACGCCGCGGCTTCTCATCTCCAGGACGTCCAGGTTTGTCATCTCCAGGACGACCTGGCTTATCATCACCAGGACGACGAGGCTTGTCATCCCCAGGACGGCCTGGCTTGTCGTCTCCAGGACGACGCGGCTTGTCATCCCCAGGACGTCCAGGTTTGTCATCTCCAGGACGACGTGGCTTGTCATCCCCAGGACGCCGCGGCTTGTCATCCCCAGGACGCCCAGGTTTGTCATCTCCAGGACGACGTGGCTTATCATCACCAGGACGACCTGGTCTGTCATCCCCAGGGCGTCCGGGCTTGTCGTCACCAGGACGACGTGGCTTGTCATCGCCAGGACGCCTTGGCTTGTCATCCGCAGGACGTCCAGGTTTGTCATCTCCAGGGTGTCCGGGTTTATCATCTCCGGGACGTCTCGGTTTCTTGTCGCCTGGGCGCCTCGGTTCGTCATCTTCAGGTTCGTCAGGGAATTGAGATGTATACCGCGAGGTAACTGTTGTCTTCGTTGTCTGGACAGTGTAACGGTCAGGGCTTTCAGGACGGTCCCTGTCGGGAGACTCGTCCCCAGGACGATCAGGCCTTCCCTTTGACGGTCTCCTCGGAGAGCCATCATCAGGGGTTTTGTCACCAGGGCGCCTGGGCTTATCATCACCAGGACGACGCGGCTTATCATCCCCAGGACGGCCTGGTTTGTCATCCCAAGGACGTCCAGGTTTGTCATCTCCAGGGCGACGTGGCTTGTCATCTCCAAGGCGACGTGGCTTGTCATCACCAGGACGACCAGGCTTGTCATCTCCAGGGCGACGTGGCTTGTCATCACCAGGACGTCCAGGTTTGTCATCTCCAGGACGATCGGGTTTGTCGTCTCCGGGACGTCTCGGTTTCTTGTCTCCGGGACGTCTCGGTTCGTCATCTTCAGGCTCGTCAGGGAATTGAGATGTATACCGCGAGGTAACTGTTGTCTTTGTTGTCTGGACAGTGTAACGGCCAGGGCTTTCAGGGCGGTCCCTGTCAGGAGACTCGTCCCCAGGACGATCGGGTCTTCCTTTTGACGGTCTCCTCGGGGAGCCATCTTCAGGGGTTTTGTCACCAGGGCGCCTGGGCTTGTCATCACCAGGACGACGCGGCTTATCATCACCAGGACGGCCTGGTTTGTCATCCCCAGGACGACGTGGCTTGTCATCCCCAGGACGCCGCGGCTTATCGTCCCCAGGACGGCCTGGTTTGTCATCCCCAGGACGACGCGGCTTATCATCCCCAGGACGGCCTGGTTTGTCATCTCCAGGACGTCCAGGTTTGTCATCTCCAGGACGACGCGGCTTGTCATCCCCAGGACGGCTTGGTTTGTCATCCCCAGGACGTCGAGGTCTGCCATCTCCAGGACGACCGGGTTTATCGTCTCCGGGACGTCTCGGTTTCTTGTCTCCTGGGCGTCTCGGTTCGTCATCTTCAGGCTCGTCAGGGAATTGAGATGTATACCGCGAGGTAACTGTTGTCGTCGTTTTCTGGACAGTGTACCGGTCAGGGCTTTCAGGACGGTCTCTGTCAGGAGACTCGTCCCCAGGACGGCCAGGCCTTCCCTTGGACGGTCTCCGCGGAGAACCATCTTCAGGGGATTCTTCACCGGGACGTCGGGGCTTGCCATCTCCAGGACGACCGGGTTTGTCGTCATCCGGTCGACCTGGCTTTTGGTCACTCGGACGACTTGGTTTTTTATCACTGGGACGACCTGGTTTGTCGTCCCCGGGACGACGTGGCTGATCCTCTCGGGGTCGTTTCGGCTGGTCGTCTTCAGGCCGTCCAGGTCGGTCATCTCCGGGGCGACTGGGTCTCTTGTCGCCCGGCCGTCTCGGTTCGTCATCTTCAGGCTCGTCCGGGAACTGAGATGTGTACCGTGAAGTGACCGTCGTCTTTGTTGTCCGGACAATGTGACGGTCAGGACTTTCGGGACGGTCTTCGTCGGGAGACTCGTCACCTGGACGGCCCGGCCTTCCCTTTGACGGTCTCCTTGGTGAGCCATCTTCAGGAGATTTTTCCCCGGGGCGCCTTGGCCTGCCATCACGAGGACGTCCAGGTTTATCGTCGTCCGGATGTCCCGGTTTGTCGTCTCCTGGACGCCTCGGTTTGTCATCTCCAGGGCGCCTGGACTTGGGTTTTTCCTCGTCGTGACCGGGCTGTTTGGATATTTTTGACAGATAGCGGTCGGTGATCGAGGACTGACGTTTCGTGGTCGACTTCGGTTCCTCGTCATCCGGTTGCCCGGGGCGGTCCGGCCGTTCACCTGGCCGCCGCGCCTGCGGGCTGCGCTGCCGGCCGGGTTCCCTCGGCTCGCGGGGCTCCTTATCTTCGGGGGCGCCCGGCTCGCGCGGCTCTGATCCGCTCGTATACCGCGTGGTGTGGACCGTGCGCGTGGTGCGTGACGTGAAACGCTCCGGCTCGTCCGGTCGCGGATGCTTGGGCTCCTTCTCATCGGGCCGGTCGCCCGGACGCTTGGGCCGTCGCTCGTCCTCAGGTTCCATGGGCTCATCCGGCTCCTCCACCGGCTCGCCGTCGACGTAGCGCACCACGCGCGTGGTGGTGGTGCGCGTGGTGCGCGTGGTCGCGCCGTCGTCGTCGGTGCGCGTGGTGTAGTAGCGTGTGGTGAAACGCTCCGGCTCGTCGTCGGGCTCCGCGCCCGGCTCGCGCACGCTCGTCACATAGCGCGTAGTGAACTGGGGCGTCTTCGTGACGTAGCGGCGCGTCTGTGTGGTGAACTCGGTGTGGTAGCGCGGCTCGTCGTCGGCAGGCTCGTCCTCGGTCGGCGCGTCGAACACGATCTCCGTGTAGCTGCGCGGCTGGCCTGGCTGGCGTGGCTTATAGATGCGGATCACGTCTGTCTGGTCGATGATGCGTCGGATCTCGATCACGCGCGTGCGGTGCACCACGGTGCGCGTCGTCTTCTCGATCTTGAGGATGCCGCGCTCGATGATTTCCTGCAGCGGGATGCGACGGTCGCCATCCAGCATGCGCCCCCACGAGTCCAGCGTGCCCTTCTCCAGCGCCTCCTCCAGGTCCAGCGGCTGGGCGCGCGGCTTCTTGGGCTCCCGGAACGTTGCTGAGGTCTTGTCAATGATGCGTAGTGTCACGCACTGCTCGAAGGTGATGACGCGGTCAGAGCCGGGGAACACGAACGTGCCCGACACTGGGTCCAGGTAATTCTTGCGGATCACCTCGTCCAGATACCAGCCGTCCTCGGGCATCTCGACCTCGATCGTGTCTATCGGCTCCTCCTCCTCAGGCGCGCGGCGGCCCGGTTCCGTCTCGTCGCCCGGCTGGCGCGTGAAGAACTGGATCTTGCTGCGCACGTCGTCCTCCGGTCGCAGCCGCTTCTTGTCCGGGCTCTTCTCGCGCTCCAGCGGGTGCTTCGCCGAGCTCACCTGCGTCAGCCGGACGGACTTGAACTCGGGCTCCTCGTCCATCGGCTCCACGCGCCGGCGCGGCTCCGGGTCCTCCTTTGGCTCCGGCTTCTTCTTGCGCGGAGTCTGCTCGCCCGGGCGAGGCCTACGCCGCGGCGCCTCCGGCTCCTCGTCGTCGATCTCGTAGTACTTGCGGGGCTTCCCCGGCTGTTCCGGCTCGTACACGCGAATGCGGTCGGGTTCGCCGACGATCTCGATTATCTCGACCGTCCGGACGAGCTTGACGCGCGTGCGGCGCACCTCCGTGCGCACGTACTTTCTCTCGATCGCCTCCTCCATGGTGTACTGCTTGCCACGTACTATGTAGCGACCCTGGTGGTCAAGCACTCCCTTGTTCAGCGCCTCCTCGATGTCCAGCGGCTTCTTGGTATCGGGGTCTTCCACTTGCGCTGACTTGCGGTCGATGATGCGCAGCGTCAAGCACTCCTCGAACGGAATCACGCGGTCCGCCTCGGGGAAAGCGAAGATGCAGCGCCGTGGGTCATAGTACTTCATTCGGATGACCTCGTCGAGGTACCAGCCGTCCTCGGGCATCTCGAGCACAGTGGTCGTCTCCTCCTCCTCCTCCTCCTCGACGGTCGGGTGGTCCGGGTGGCCCGTCTGCTTGCGTCGGCGCACCGTGCGCTTCATCACATACTTGCGCACCGTCACCGTCTGCGTCTCCTCCACTTCCTCCCTGGGGCCGGCGCGCCACGCGCTTGTAGATCTTGGTCGTCGTCTCCGGCTCGGCCTCGTAGCTGGAGCGCACGACCCGCGTGGTGCGCGTGGTGCGGCCGAAGCCGTCGTCTGGCGCGGCCGGCGAGCCGGGCGCCTCCTGGCCGGGGCTGGGGCTCTTCTCGGCCGACCAATCGCGCAGCCGCTTCGGCGGCGAGGAGCCGCGCTCGGGGGTCGGCCGCTTCTCGCCACTCCGCGTCACGTATGTGCGGTACGTACGCGTGGTGGTCGAGGTGGTCGAGCGCGGCGCGTACGGCCGGCCCGGCTCGTAGTCAGTCGGCACCTCCTCCAGCAGACCCTCCCGCACCGCCTCGTCCAGCGGCACCTTCTGCCCACTCGACGGCACGATGAAGATGTTGAGCGTCTCGTCGATGTAGCCGCGTCGCACGGCGTCGTCGAACGACATCGGCGTCGGGCGACCCTCCTGGCCCTGTGACGTCACGGTGACGTAGCGCTTGATCGTCTTGGTGACGGTGGCCGTGGTGACCGTGATGTTCAGCATGCTCTTCAGCAGCGAGGCACCCTCGGGCGTAATGTGGCGCCGGTGCACCGCCTCCTCCAGCGGCATGGGCTCCAGCGTCTCCGGGTCGGTGACCTGCCCCGTCTGGGGGTCCAGCCGCGTGCGCAGCACCGCCCGGAAGACGGTCAGCTCGTGGCCGCCCTCATGGATGCCGATCGGTCGCGCCAGCATCTCGTTAATCTGGGGCTGGATGTAGCGCTGTGTGACCGCCTCGTCGAGCGGAATCGCGCGGCCGCTCGAGTCGCGGAAGTCGCCCGTCGTGCGGTTGACGATGCCCTTGGTCAGCGCCACGTTCAGGCTCACGTAGTCGCCCGTGTCCGGGTCCTTGATGCCGTCGATGTCGAAGATGGTCTTGGTGGCGACGGACGTGATCAGGCCGCGGTTCACCGCCTCGTTCAGCGAGAACACGTCGTCCGTCTGCGGGTCGCGGAACTTGCCCTCCGGCAGGATGATGCTCTCGGCGAAGGCCTCCGGCAGCGTCAGCAGCTGCGCCGTCGAAAGGTTCGTCACGCACTTGAGCTGCGTGTCCACGATGCCGCGACGCACCGCCTCCAGCAGCGGCACGCGCTCCTTCGTCACCAGGTCGTAGATGGTGCCAGACGTCTCCATCCTGCCGCCATCGTGGATATCCTTTAGCGTCAGCGGGCGCCCGAGCATGTACTGCTTGACCGCGTCGATTAGAAGCATCCGCTTGCGCGTCTTCTTGTCGATGAAGCGGCCTTGCTCCGGCTTGATGATGCCCTCCTTGATGGCGTCATTGACGGTCAGCTTGACGCCCGTCTCCGTATTCAGCACCTCGTGGATGTTGGGGTTGATGAGGCCGCGGCTGATGGCATCCTGCAGCTGCAGGCGCTCGCCGTTGTTTCGGTCCTCGAACTTGCCGGACACGTAGTCGACCAGACCCTGCTGGACGGCGTCCGACAGCGAGACGCCGCACATGCGTGTGTAGTCGTGCGCCAGCGAGAGCAGGCCACGCTCGAACGCCTCCGGCAGTGGGTAGCGGCGGCCCGACTCGGTGTCGGTAACCTCACCGGTCGTCGTGTCCACCTGACCGGCGATCACCGCCTCCAGCAGGGTCGGCCTGCGCGGCGCGTCACTTACCTGCCGCGGCCGCTCGCCGCGCGCGCCGCTCGGCCCCACGAACGCGCTCAGCTGCGGGTCCATCAGGCCGTCCATCATGGCCTCCAGCAGCGTGAGCGGCCGGTCCGAGCGGCCGTCGAACACGCCCGACTGCTGGTGCATCAGCTGTCGCAGCGCCGGGTCCAGCAGACCCATGCCGACCGCCTCGTCGACCGAGTGGCGCGCGCCGGTCGACGGGTGCAAGAAGCAGCCGCCGCGCGGCTCGAAGAGGCGCCGCTCCGCCGCCTCGCCCAGCGTCAGCGTCTCGCCGGTCTCCGGATGCGTGACGCCGGCCGACTCGAGCAGCGCGCTGGCGGCGCCGCCCGCCTCGATCCGGTAGGAGCGCGTGCGCACCTCGCGCGTCACCGTCTCCGAGCCGTCGGGCGCGCCGCTCGAGTACGAGTACGAGGTGGTGCTCATCGGCTCGGCGCCGCCCTCTGTCACCATCGACGTGACATAGTTGCCCTCCTGGTCGGGCTCCGTGGAGCCGTGCGACGACGTGACATATCTGCGGAGAGGCGAGCGCGCGTCAGACGGCGGGCACCGGCAAACAACACGCGCAAGTCTGACAGCAGCCGCCGGCAAGAAGCGGACAAATGTCGCTCGCTGCCACAGTCGGCGACAGCAAAAGGCATTGCACTGACAGGTGACAATAAAATGCACGTCAATGAGCTCACAAAGACGGCGATCTGACACATGTCAGCGCGCTGACGTGACAATGATCTGACACAAGTCACTGGGGCCAAATAGCCGACGGTCAGACGCACGGCGGCCCGCTGTCAGCACGTCCGCACCAACAGCTCGCACCGGCATAACAGCACGCTGCTTCAATTTATCCTCATAACACTTGACCTTCGTGGCTTTCGCCCATGGTGGAGACGGAGAGCCGCAAACAACAACATCAATTGAGCGCGTCAGATTAACAGGCTGTTATCAATCGTGCAGCAATGCTGGCCAGAGACAGTGCTAGCTTCCCGTCGTAACCAACAATAAACGAGCACACGCATTACATCACCCATCCCCGCGGCTTCAACCCACTGATTCATGGCCGGTGGAATGTCATCGGATGGGGGGGGGGGGGCGGGGGCGGCCGCTCACTGACCGCACAAGTGACACCGGCAACACCTCACAGGGATCGCCAGCAAAAACGCATCAGAACTCCAGCGTCCGCCGACGGTGAGCGCCATCATGACGCAGCGCGGCAGCACGGCTCCAAGTGCCACGCCTCGCGCCGGCAGCTCGCACGCTCCCAGACGCCGCGCGCGAGTCCCTGCTGTCGCTCACGGCGCCACGCGGCGGGACGCGGCCGGCGCGCCGAGAAACAGCCGCTGCGTTGGGAGCGCGGCCAGCTGAGGGCACAGGATGGCTGGCGGTTCGACAGAGCACCGGCGGCTTCGGAGGGGCCGCGCGGGCGGTGCTGTCGCGATGGCACCGATATCGCGACCATCGGTGCAGGAAGTGGCGAATACCGAGCGAAAACAGACGTCATAAGCCGGTCTATGCACGCTGCATGCAAGGCGCGGCGCTTGCATGAATGCATGCTGCACAGCCAATGAAAAGAAACGCCAGCGAACAAACAGGAAACCCCCTCAGCAGCACCATATAGATACAGCGTGTGGGCGGGCCTTAAACCTCACCAGACGACGGCGAGTCCACACGGGCGCGGCGAAAACAAATCTGCGCGGACGTGCCCAGTGGTCGGATCATCACCGTCGCCGCCTCTCCGGCCGTAAACTTGTCAAATCACCGCCTCACAAGGGCGCCTCGATGCCGGCAGAACCGGTTCGGCCGGAGGATGCGGCGGGGGCCGTTTCTCCATTCTGGAGCCGAGCGAGCTCGAAAGCAAATCCTGCACGGGCAAATCGGCCACATATGTCGAAAGCCAGTCCTCCGCAAAACCCGCTCCGGAGGGATTAACAAAGCGTACATGACCGAATCAAATACCGGAGGAGCTCAGAGTCACGTTCTATTTCCGCTGAGCCATTGCGGATTTATGCCTACATCCCGCCTTCTTGGTGGCAGCGGTGGGACGTGTTGCCTCCCCACGGCACCCCCGGTCAGAGAGGATCTCCGACAAGCACCAGCAGCACGTGCCTCACGTCGGCCCGCCGCCGGCCAGAGGGCGCCCGTGCTTTCACCGGGACAGGGACGGTCGTCCGGCGCGAGACGCGCTCTGCGGCCCTCCCCGCCCCCGGGCCGGCGCTCATTCATATTGGGGGCGCGCGAGGCGGCCGGGATGTCGCCCTCCTCCACTGTGGGCGGCACCAGCTCGGGTTGGGACGCGAAAGCCGTTCACTACGGTCGGACGCCGGATGGCGCAGTTTGCCACGAGCTTGCTAAATCGTGCCAACTTGGACGAAGCGCGCCGTTCAACGTAAGATGCTTCTCAAACGGCGTGTTCCCTCCAGGGGGTGGAGGGTTCCATGCATAAAGAGGGACTGCAGTTTCCCCGTTCTTTTCAAAAAAGGTCCATCAATGCATTGCACACTTCGCAATACATTGGTGCATCGCAGTGCATTATGCACTGCAATATTCGCAACGCTTAATGTTCGTCACCTCTTGCAGAAGCAGGCAAGCGCCATGCATAGTCTCATCCATACTAGCCGTTTTCGTGCAATCAAAAAGTATGTGTGGATATAATCTGAACAAAATTAGGGATTCAGGCTGTCACTCATAACGAGGAGCCCTAAAGGAGTTCCAACTTACAATAACAGAGAGGTTATGTTCAGGAATAGATTAAGCAGAGCTATCAAATCAGTCGTGCCCTTGAAGGGTTAGGACACAATTATCACATTTTCTACCCACATCTCAGCAAGCACAACGCGCCGATAAACCATCTCAAAGTGTGTCACCGCATCGCGCATTGGTAAAGATGCTCACATCCAGTCACGTAATGTCAATATTGACAGGCCGGCGGCGCTCGAGCCGCCGCCGCGCCGCGGTTCTCACTATCGGCGCGGTCAGAGCGCGCCACTAGCTCGCTGCCGCCGGCGTGAGTCACACCGACCGGATACAAATAAACAGATCGGAGGGCGTGTTTTTGTCCCCCGGATCAATGCACCGTGGCTAAACACGCGCGAAGGGCCGGTCATCAATCGGTTCTGCTGTCGTTAATCACACGTGCCTGGCGCGAACCGGGGCGAGGCGAGCGCGCCGCGCCCGCCGCCCCGTCAGCTGTTGCTGGCCGCGAGCGCGGGACGGCACGCCACAAGGCCAAGCCCTTCCTGCCGGTCCATGCAACGCGATATTAGGCTTTTTGATGAACCAATTCCGGTTGCCTTTGAGGCCGGCACAAGTGTGCTCCTACCGCTTCCACCCGACGGAATATCATCGCGCCCAGCCCCCCGGGCGGCCCTCGCTCTGCCGGGGGAGCCTCGCGCGCCGGCAGAGTCGGCGCGCCGGCCGGCAGTTCGACCTTGGATTCGGCGCGGCGGCGGCTGCAGGGCACGCGCTGGCGCGGTACAAGGCTGCGCCCGGCGGGCGGCGCCGGCCGAGCTCCGGCCGCGCCATGGCGCGCCGACGGAGCGCACGCGTGACGCGGGCGTGGCGCAGCCCGCGCGTCGGGCACGCGGCCCCTCCAGCGCGCAGGGGGACAGCGGCTGGACCGGCGGCGTTGCGGCCGGCCGGGCCGGCGCTGCTGCCGCCGCCGGGCGATGATGTCATGCGCCGGCCGGTCATGCCGGCCGCTGCACCTGAGCGCAGGGGCCGCGCCGGGAGAGCGGCCACCACCAGCGCCACCTGTAAGCCCCAGACTGACCGGCCGGCCGGCGCGGCTGACCCGGCCTTATCGGACGACCTGCCCGCCCCTCGCAGCGCGACCGAGCGGCGAAAGCGGCCCGCGACAGCAGCTGTGATTGCCCGGCGCCCGGCCGGCGGCTGGCACGCAGGGCGCGCGCCGACGCTGGCTGCCACAGCGAGCGGCCGTGTCGACCCACGCCACGCCACGTCCCAGCCCGGCGCCACGCCGCGGCCCCGGACGTCAGGCGGCTGACGCGCTGATGAGGGGGGCTCCGGCCGCGTGTACGGCGGAGATGGTGACGGGGACAGCGGGGCCCACCGGGGGCCGCGGATGCTGATGGACGTCATTAGGCCTTAACGACACCGCAGCTGTAAATTACGGCCAGCTCGTCACGAGAATTTAACGAGGTAAGGACCGGTTCGAAACCTACACAAAACGATCTGATTTGTAGGAAGAGCCTAATTTCACGTAGAGGCGCAACGGGATGCAAAGAAGTATCCTACAAACAAACGAAAAAGCTTCAGATGGCAATCTGTCTACACTCGACACCCTACAAGTCAGCAAATAACTGGAAACATCTAGGCCAGGCACATGCACCCTGTCTTCTGGGGGACCACAGGAACAAGCTGCGTTGTCTGCTAAAATGTGTTGCTGACAACGAGGATTCTGAGGATTCTGAGGATTCTGAGGACTCTGACGGCAGTGGCGTAGCCAGAGATGGCCAGGCTCAGCACGAAATCGTCTCTGACGCCGCCAATAAGTCACGCCTGTGCACGAGCCGGCGTCACATCGCCACATGGCCGGCAGCACCCCTCAGTCCCGCACCGGGAGAGCGGCCGCCGCGGAGAACCGCGGCATAACTGTGAGGGTCCGCACCAGCGGCAGCACTGGGGTAAGGGGGCGGGAACACCGGCGGCGGCGGTGAAGTGAGCCCCTCCCAACATCGACCCCTCAAATCACTGTAAGGAGGTCCCTCGGTATAGCCCCCACGCATCATCCTTCCAAGCTTGCTCTTCCGCTGCAGGCGGACTCTCAGCTACCTGCCCCTGCCGTCCGAGGTTCCACATCACCGGGACAGCACGCCGCCAGCGCAGCGGAGCGTCCGCCAGACGACAAACCCCACATACTGGCCTCGGGGAGTCCCCGTGACCGCGGATCAGGCGGCCGCCACGGGGAGCGGCTCTGACGCGGCCGGGCACCGCTCGCTGGCCACGGGCGCCGCTCTGACGCGGCCCGGCGCCGCTCGCTGGCCACGGGCGCCGCTCTGACGCGGCCGGGCACCGCTCGCTGGCCACGGGCGCCGCTCTGACGCGGCCGGGCACCGCTCGCTGGCCACGGGCGCCGCTCTGACGCGGCCCGGCACCGCTCGCTGGCCACGGGCGCCGCTCTGACGCGGCCCGGCGCCGCTCGCTGGCCACGGGCGCCGCTCTGACGCGGCCGGGCACCGCTCGCTGGCCACGAGGAGCAGTTCTGACGCGGCCCGGCGCCGCTCGCTGGTCAGCTGTCGGTCCACGGCCACCGCCCTGTGCCGTGCTGCGGTAACCGCAGCACCGCAGCATGAGCGAGCCGGGCCTCCCGACCCTCAAGGTGAGGCGGCGTCTCCCACGAGCGCCGCCGGCCGTCGACGCTTCAAGGTGACCGCGCCGGCCGGCGGCGGCGCCGACGCCGGGGCGTCACGGAGGCGGTGGCACGCCTGGGTCGCTGTGCCGGTCCCGAGCGTCGTTGGGGGCGGGGGTGGGGGGCGAGACTCAAGCGGGGCAGGCAGCGTGTCCGTGCAGGCTAGGATGCGTCATGCCAGTGGAACCGCCATCACGCCCCATAAACCCCGCAAGAGACGCTCCGTGCATGTCCGGAGCACTGCAACAAACGACCGGCATGCCCCTGCCACTGACCCCATAGCCAGGCTCACTCATCTCTCCCCTTCTGCTCCAGCCATCCCTCCCCGTCGTCTTCAAGGCTCTCAGCCTCTTGATCAACGGCAAGCCGGCAGCCGACAGCCTACGCTGCTGCATAATCCATTGTGCCCGCTCAAGCGCGTGTTCTGATGTTCTGATCGCTGCTCCCTGCAGCAGGGCGGCTCGACTCCGCGCAGGCGCTCCTCCCGCCGCGGCAGGACGGGCGACGACTCCCCACGCCGCTCAGCCCCCCCCCCCCCCCCCCCCCCCGAGGAGGCCTCGGCGGTGCAGCTCGCGCCAGACCCGGCCTTATTTGGCGCCGCCTTCGCCGCCTTCGCCGCGCTCGCCCTGCAGCCCTGCACGCACCCAGGACTGACCCAGAAGCAGAGCGGCCATGTGCGTGCCGTCGACCGGTCCTCCAGGGCCACTTTCACTGCGCGGCGGCGGCGGCGGCGCACGCACTCGGCGCGGCGCCGCAGCACGGGCGACGATGACGTCACCGCCGCCGCCAGCCGTTGCTAATGACGTAACGGACCGGGGGGGGGGGGGACTGCAGAACGAGTTCGCGGAATCGCCGTCGCCAGCTGACGGTCGCCAGAGCGTGGAGCGGCAGAGACTGAAGCGAGCCTGGCACCGCGCGGCGGTCTGACTGGTCATGGAGCTGCCCCGACCGTCGAAGTGGCCGGCAGCCAGACCGGATCTGACGTCGCGTTAGTGCCACGGAAGGGGTGAGTGCAGGGGTCATTGGCCCGGGTTTCGGTTAGGTCAGGTCAGATCAGATCAGATCAGATCAGGTCAGTTCAGGTCGGCCGAGATCAGGTGAGATTAGTTAGGGCCATGCCATGTCACGTAGTAGATCATGTCAGTTAGGGAAGTGAGATCCATCCGGCCAGGTCAGGTCAGGTCAGGTCATGAGATCACCAGTCAAGAGGTACGGTCCGATCGGGTCGGTCGTATCAGGTCAGATAAGGTCAGTTCAGTTCTGTCAGGTCAGGTCAGGTCGGACCATCATAAACGACATCCATGACTGATATCATTCATGAACATCATGGCGATGCAACACATCTCTCCATCATAACCGGTTCTGCAAGATATCATGCTCTCCACTTTCCCGACGGGGCTAGATTGGACTGGCTTCCATACATGATCGGCCATCAATGAACGCCCGGCTCGACTCGAGGCCAAACGCCATCGCACGAGATCGCCTAAGTTTCTCGAGGACGAATGCAAACGGCAATGCTGGCCGCCGTCGCCGACCATCCGACAGACGTGAAAAAAAGAACGACCACCGTGTATACCTGCGTGACTTCGAGCCACGGCCCTGCCGCGAACGCCCGTCAGCGTGAAGGTGGGCTTTGGGTGGGCTCTAATTGAAATGCCAAAAATCCGGAGGCGGACCGGCCCCATCAGACTCGATCAGGGCGTCTCCGCCCCAGCCGTCTGCATGAGACGCTGGTGGGGCGCACGGTCCGGTCCGGTCAGTCCAGCGGCGTACGAATGCCCCAGAAAATGGCGGCTGTACAGTGTTCCAGTGAAAACATCTCTCTACATTGTCACATGTTTACTGATAATTTTATCTGAAAGTGAGAGGGTCACACCAGACCTTCCCCCCCCCCCCCCCCCGCCCGCTCCACTGCATTCCAGCGCCGATGCCTGAGCCCGTCTGGGCGCTCTGGCGGCGGCCGGGCCGCGGCTCCCACGGTGTCGGCGCGGGCGAGCCGGTCCGTCCGCCACCCGATACAGGCCGCCGCCGGCGGAGTGACGCGTGCCCCGCCGGCCGACACGCGGAGGACCGCGTCAGGCCCGTCGCTGGCCGCACGTGGCCTGCGCCCGGCGACGCCACACGCCGAGCCGCGGCCGGCGGCGCCGCCGCCCCCGGCCGCGCCCGCGGTCACGCCCGCGGTCACGCCCGCGACCACACCTGGTCACACCCCAGTCACTGCCCGGCCAGGTCGCAGCAGCGCACCGCGGCGGCCGCCCCGCGCGAGGTAGCAGCGTGAGGCAGCAGCCCCGCCGACGCCGTGATCATTTGCGCAAGCGGCGCGCTGCCCGCGAATGCTAATGGCGCGGCTCCTGGAGGCTCCTGCAGCGGTCGGTGTCCACATTACCATCTAGGGGCGCGCCATTGTCCATTCATCCGGGCCGCCCGTTACGCAAGGCGCGCGCCCCGCCAGCGAATACGGGATGGCGCGACCGAGACCATATGGCGACGAGCCGCGCATTCCGACGCGGCGCCGACAAAAAGCGCCCCAGCTGGGCGGCCGCCTGTCGTTCACACACACACCACTCTTTGACCACGCGCTGGGCCGGGTTACAATGTGGAGTAAACCGGCCAAACGTACCACGAAGGCAGATCGTTCTGGCGGTGCCGATTTACGGGCGGTTCCTCTCCCGCCGCGTGGTAGTGGAGTGCCGTGAGTCGGCGTTGTCGGCGCCGCGCGTTGAGGTCAGCGGTGACTCAGCGGCACAGATGAACTGTCATCGTCCGCCGCGCTGACATTAACGCTGATGATTGCAACGCCTGACAGTGACACACGAAACATTCAGTGTGACGTGGCACGAACGCGTGGGGCGCGGTGCATTCCACGCATCGACACCAATCACTTTCCCGGCCGTTTTACCGGCATCATTCCCGGCGCTTGAGGAACGTCCTGCGCGTCGCCCGGCCGTGTTTCACTATTCGCTCCCGGCCCCAGAGGAAGACCCATCCCATCAATCCTCGCGCCTCGTCGTCGGCCCGCGGCGCCGTGTCCAGTGACCGACACCTGAGCAATACCGCGCCGCGGACCGGCGGGAGAAAGTTCGCGGGACGCGCCGGCCCGCTCGCAAAAACGCCACCCACCGCCGGTCGTGATGTGTCCGGCGGCCGCGCCGCCGCCACCGCCTGTGATCAGCGACCCCAGGTCGGCCGGCCGGCGACGGCGCGTTTTTGCCCGCGGGCGGGGGCGGCGGCGGCGGCGGCACGGCAGGGCGCGCAGACCGCCCGTCCGGCCCGCCCGCCAGGGGGCGCTTTTTCGGCGCGCCGGCTTTCATTCAGCGCGACGCCAATGCGCCATGGGCGCGCATCAGATAGCCCGGAGAGCGCGGCCGCCGCCCACGGCCGGCCGCCGACGACCTCGTCTGCGGCGGCAGGTGGCTGGAGGTCACGTCAGCCGCGTCACCGGGCCGCCACAATGCACCGCGCGTCGAGTACCGCGAACGTCGCCAGCAAGCGGCCGCTTCCTGCAATTGTGTCGGCCGGTTTCGCGGACGAGCCGGGCGGTCATGGGCTGCACGGTCGGCGCCGTGCAGCGTGGGCGTCCGGCACCGACCGGCCGGCCGGCGCGCCTCGCCTCGCCTCCTCCCGACCCGGTCAGAGGCACGCGCCCAATTACCCGGCCCAAAACAGGCCGGCCGGCCGGCGGCCCCGGACCACGGAACCAATTCGGACCGTGCCTCTTCCAGACGTGGAGCGGGCCACGGCTGCCGACGCAGGGCGCCGGGCGGCGGCGGAAGGGGAAGGAGGCAGAGGAGAGGGGGGGGGGGGGGGGTCTGAGCACACGGCCGGCTGGTGCTGCCGAGGAGGCGTGACGGAAAAGAGCTGCGGCTACAGACAGCTGACCGACATCGTTCGCCAAGACTGCGCGATCCATCGGCGGCCGTCGAGAAGATCGCCCCCGCCCCCCTCCCCCCGACACAACCATGTGTGTCTCGAAGACAACGTGCCACACTACGACAACCGGCGAGCCAGCGGCACGCCCCGAGCGCAGCCAGCAAAATTGTCCCACATGCGACCGGGACTCCGTCTTCATCGGGACCCACGCACCTGTCACGACCTGACACAGGCCCCCGCCGGCGAAGAGCGAAGCTGACGCGGCGCAGCCTGACCTCTGCCCGTGACCCGGCGGTCACGGCCAACGGACCACGCGGCCCGTGATGGAGCTCGTCCATCACCGCCGCGCGCTGCCGCCGGCGGCGCCGGGATAACCAGCAGCCGCGGGGCGTCGCCCAGCAGCGACCAGCTCGACCAGCGGCTGCTCGCCGCCGCCGAGACGCCGAGGTCGCCGCTGCCGGCCAGAGCCGAGCAGAGCGGCTGCACGCAACGCCGCCCACGCAGCAAACACCCGCCCGCCCACTGACAATGGCGCACTCGTTCGCGGCAGGGGCGCGGCGGGGGCGGAGCTGGGAGCAGGGCGCGCCCGGCACCGCGACAAGGGCGGAGCAGCGACGCATCTCGGGCGAGCGGGATAGAAGTCGTCCCGGCTAGACCATCTCTGCGCTTGAGGTACCTTCAGAGAACGAAACCGACGCAAACGCCGGTCCCGCACTATACGGCTTAACTCTATCGGCGCTCACAATCCCTGCAAGCGCGCGCTGCACGGCGGAAAGCCGCGCCAATGATTTCATCCTTACGTAAGCACGCTAATGCCGTCACACTTCAGAGAGCTCCGCATGCGTGGAAGGCCTGACGTGACTGCTGAGCGGCTGTCCAGCGCGCTGCTCGGCGATAGATGGATCGCAGGAAGGGACGAGACCACAGCGCCGCCTCGCCGCAAACAAACCCCGAACGGGTGACGTCAGCGCGCCGGCCGGGCGGCCGCGCCCACCGACCACCACGGCCGGGGGATCACACCGCAAGCGGGAGCGCTGATGTTCGGACCGATAGCGACGCTGCACCGGGCATGGCGTGCAGCGCTCATCCTCTGGCGGCGATAGATCCCAGCTGATAGACTGGGAAAGGGACTTTCTGAGCACGAGACCAAAAACGGCGCAGAGTTGTGGCAGGGTTAAAATTATCCCCATGTAGAGCACGGATTCTACAGAGCTGCCGTCCTAACACGGCTACGGCTGCGGAGCGTTGCTTCACTCTGCACCTCTTTCCCAGACCCTTGCCCACGATTGGCCATGTTTTACTCCTCGAGTCGTGACTCGCTGCAAAAACACGAGCCAAACCGTCCATGCGCCGGAACTGTACCGGGCGCGAGTCGGGGCGCAACGGGCGGGGCTCCGCCACGCCGTCACCCACCCGGACACGCCCTGGCCGCCACCAGCCCGCCCGGACCAGCCCGGGCTTGGACGGAGCACGCTGCAGCCCTCCCCAGGAGTTCCCGTCGCGTGTCGCCGCCCGGTTACCAACGTCCGTCATGTCATTGCCAGAGGCATGCGGGGAAAGGTCACGACCCGTTCCGACAGGAGCGGACAGGGACGAGCACACGGCGGTGCAGCGCGCGGCGTGGCGGGCTCGTTTTGGCGGGACGCTATCGCGCGTGAGATTCCGGGAGTCTGCCGGCTGCAGAACGCCCCCGCACCAGCTGTGAGACAGCAGTTCTCGAGGCGGGGCCGGGTTCCGGCCGATCCCGCGATGCAAGGGACGTAGAAAAATGAACCGATGAAGTATATCGCCTCAGCCCATGAGAAGAAACAGCGCGGCGCCAGATGACGGACGGCCCAGGGATACGGACCATCGAGCCTCCCAGCGCCCGGGCGCCGACCACCTGCACCCAGGGAGTCCACGGGCGGCGGCCCGGACATGCGCCGGCGGCAGGGACTGACCTGCGGGAGGTGACGGTGCGGACGACCCTCCTGCTGTCCATGACGTCTGCGTCGACGGCGGCGGCGGCGACGGCGGTGGCGGGCGCACTACTGAGCTCGGTGCGGAACGTCTTCAGAGTCACAGGGACCACTTCATCACACTGCCGGGCGAGAAACCGGGGTCACTCACACGCGGCAAGACACAACACAACACGACACGACACAACGCAGCACAACAGACAGCGCAGCAAATAAACTGAGCGGCAGCCGACGGCGGCGGCGGCGGCGGCGGCGGCGGCGGCGGCGGCGGCGGTCGCACCGCCGACCCAACACATGGTCGGGCCAGCGGTGCGCCCGCCGTCGCCGCCGCCACCGCCGGAGCCCGGCCGGTCGGGAGCCGTGACGCACCGTCTGTACGCGATGCGGGGCCGCGAGCGACTGGACGCCGGCCGGGCGGCGGGCGGCCGGCCGGGCGCCCGGCTGCGGGGGCCGACCGCTGGCGGAGACCCGCCCCCTCGACAGCCATCACCATATGTGGGAGCCGAGGCGGCGCGGCCGGCGCCGCGTCACACGGCGCCGGCTATGCACGAGGAGCGGGAGGAGCGGGAGGAGCGGGAGGAGCGGAGGACTGAAGGACAAGGAGCCTGGCCGCGGAGCAGCCGCTGTTGCGATGCACCACAGCGCAGCGCCGAATCAACGGCAGTAAATAGAGATCGTATCGGAGCCAAGAGCTGGCGCCCGCGGCAGTCGTGGCGCCGCAGCCGGTTCACGGCCGCTGTAATCACGGGCCCTGCAGTGCCCCGGCGCCCACGCGGCGCCGCCTCCGCCTCCACCGGCAGACCCACTGGCAGACCCACCGGCCGGTCGCGCTGACATATCGTCTGTCGGCGCAACGATGATGGGATCGCACATTCTCGGCCGGCCGGCGCGCCACACGCATCGCTCAGCGACCGCAAAAACGCGCACCGCGCCTGACAGCGACACGCCGACTCTGCCGACTCGCCGCGGCCGGCTAAGCCCGGCCTGTCGCCGAGCCGGGAGACGCCGAGGGCTCGGCGTCCGCCCTGGGTGAGATGGCGACCGCGCTGTCGCGTCTATTCAGCGCGGCGGCCGGGCGCGCCCGGGCGTCCATTGGGGCCTTCCGTTCAATTCGGCGCGGTCGCAAGCGCGAGCCATTCGGCCGCCAACCGGACGCCACAACACGGGCGCCCGCCACTCGTCGGCGGATGGCCCGGTGGCGGCGAGAGGCGGCGAGGGGCGGAGAGCGAGAGCGCGAGAGCGGCGGGTCGCCCGTCCGCGGCTCGGACGTGACGGGGCGCATTCTGGCGGGCATCGCGCCGCCGCGGCGCCGCCAACTCTTCCCGAGCCGCCGCGGCCCAGTGCGCCGATCCATCACCGCCATCCAGGAGGACGCGTCGCGCGCCGGCCGGCCGCCGCCACCGTCGGCCGGCTCGGCCGGCGCGGCCTCCGCCTGGGCCTCGGGCCGGGCGGTTACCTCCCGTTACGGGCCGAGCCGAGGCGCGCCCCAGCAGCTCGACTCCGCCGGCAGCTCCACCCAGACGGGCTGAGGTAGGCCCGCGGCGCGCGGGCGGACCGCACGGCCCGGCGGCTGAACCGGGGCTCCCAGGTCCCCAGACAGCAAACGTGTACTCCACCCGGCGCCGGTAGCAACGGCTCTATTCTGTCATCGAGCAGACCTGCTCCACCCACGCCTCGGAGCGGAAGCCTGGGAGCCAGAGGTGTCCATCGGCCCAGCGACAGCAATCTCGTCCAATCAGCGACCCCCACACTCTTCCACCCACATGGCGCTCTGCCCGATCAGGAACAAAAACGTGCCCTCCATCACCAGCAATTTCGTCGCTGGTGCGGCGAAGCCTTCCGCCCAGATCCCGTTGCTTCATCTTCGTTCGAGGCCCGGACGTGCGAACATTAAGCACGGAGCAAATTTCACTCCAAGGACGAACGGACACTATTTCTACTCGATCTCAGACACGATGTTCTGTCGGCTACCACATGCAACCGCTGATGTCATTATCCCCGTTACTCATGATGGCGACCCGAGCCAATAAAAGTTTCCAACAACGAGAGTCGAGCCCAGATCCTTCGACCTGGCGGCTCAATCCCGCCGGCGACATCTGGCGCCTCAGGGCACGCGACAGCACGCCGCCTGCCAAGCGGCGCCCACAGTCGCCGAACGCCGAGAGCGGCCCAACCGCGCGTGGGAGGGCGCGCCATAACCGGGTGAAATTGGCGCGAATTGGCCGCCGGCTCGTAAACAGCTGTCTCGATCAGCTGACCCAGCGGCGCCGCCGGCGGCGGCGGCGGAGGCTGGAGACTGCACGCACGCACCGGCGGAGAGCACCGGCCGATTGCGCCGGCACCGATGCCGACGCCGACGGGCGTCGAACGCGACGCGTCGGGGACGCCCGTGTGAAGTCAGCCGACGCTAGTCCAGACACGATCGCGCGAGGCGGGGTCGGGACTGAGGGAGGCTAAACAACACCCACCCAGACAAGGCGTGCCGCAGCTGCAGACGGAATGCAATGAGCAGACATTACCCTGCAGAATAACGCCAGACGTGTCTGGGGCAAGCCAAGGCATTGCGGAAGAGCATTTGAAGCAGCCAGCCGTTACCATTACCACAGAGCAGCTCCGGACATTGCTGACTCAATATGGGCAACATGGGACTGAACGCGCGCACGGCGAGATCTCAACTCCCCTCTGCAAGTCCGCCTGCTGCCACCAGTCTCACTTTGCCATCCGCGATCCACTTCCTGCGGGTCGCAAGACGAAACGTGTCTCCAGCCCCGCCCCCACATCAAATCCACGCGCTGTCAGCCGACCGCTGACACTGTCATCTCGATCTGACATTGCCGCCCCGAGACGACGTCCGTCCGCGCCGCGGCGCCATCTCAGACGCCGCTCCGCGCCTCCCCGATCGCCCGGCGACCGCGCCAGCCCCATCTCCGGCGCGCCTTCCGACACACAGGCGGCCGGGCTGACTCAGCCCCACCTGACGCGCCCATCCGAACACGGCAAGGTCGCGCATCATCCCACGTCGGCCGCGCACAGTCAACAGCGGCCAGCGCCGAGCGCGTGGGCCGCCGCGGGGGCGGAGGAGCGCCCCCGCCCCCGTGGGCGGGCTCCCCGCCCCTGCAGCTCGCCCCGTCCGGCCCGGTTCGGCTCTTGCATGTCGGCAGGCCGTGTTGGGAGCCGGTGCTCAGCCAGGCGGAGCCATACCTGGATATGGTGCGGCCCACTGTGCGAGTGGGCGCGGCGATCTCGCATCGGCGGCGGCCCGTCGGATCATCGTGCAAATAAGCCGAGAGGTCGCCTCTATTTGCAAGTCTAACAGCGCTAGCGGGCCCGCGGAGGCAAGCACGTACATCTCATTAACGCCCCCTGAATCGCGCCGGCCGTCTGTCCGTGACCGCCACGGGGCCTTCCGCTCGAGTCACGGCCACACGGGCGCGGCGTCGGGAGTCACCCAGAGTCACTGGGAGTCACGGCCACACGGGCACAGCGTCGGGAGTCGCCCAGAGTCACGGTCACACGGGCGCAACATCGGGAGTCACCGGGAGTCACGGCCGCACGGGCACAGCGTCGGGAGTCACCCCGAGTCACCGAGAGTCACGGTCACACGGGTGCAGCTAGGAACACCCAGGACGCGACGACGGCGCAGACGAACCATTTTAACGCGTCGTATTTGGCAAGAACAGAATTGTAGCCGTCATGAATGAGTTGTGAAATAAGGATGCTGTGAGTCTAGGCCAGGGCAGGGGAAAGGCCCGGGATGGACGCGTCCAGGTGTGTCCTCAGCGTCACGTGGTGCCAATGCCCCGAGCGTGACGCACAGAAGTCCGCCTCGCCCCCCCCCCCCCCTCACCCCCTCTTGCCCCAGCTGGCCGGCCGTGAACGTCGCCGCGCCCACGGTCACTCACGATCGCTCACGAGCTGCGCGCGCCGCTGTTCGTGCGGCGGCGCTGGGTGTGGAGCTGGCCATGGCGCCAGCATACAGCGGCACGGAACTGAACGGCCACATTAGCGACCTCAACATCCGCTCAGCGGTGAGAAGGGCCGGGGATGTGGCCGGCGCTGACAAACCAGGGCGTGCCACGCAACCCCACATCTACGCCGCGCTTTCGCCCCCACTGATCTGAATATTTCGTGGCCGGGACCACCGCGGTCCTCGCAAGCGGAGCTGATTCTTCCTTAATCACGCTGCTACCCGGTGATGACTTGGCGACATATCAGTACGGGCTTGCACCCGGAAACAATAAAGGATGAAAAATAAACTAGCAACAAAAAGGCAACAATGACGCCCACGCAGGGTGCTCGCGTTACCTCATTAATCATAATCTGCCCTCTCAATCACGCTCTGGGCTGGCGGCGCAAACGAGAGGTAACGATGCTTACACAAAACATCGGGAACTAACCACCAACAAAACAGGCCGGAGCCCGACAGCCACACCGCTCTCAACAAGATCGCATCACCAAATGAGCACCAAGACAAGACAGCCTGCTCTCACCAAGGGCAGACCGATAACCCCGACGGCGTCTGTGCTTATCCACTCGGCACAACCACTTTTTGACGAACCGCATCCTCCATTTCAACGCCTGTACACAAGGCCACGGGGCCGCATCGCACCTGCTAATGTTTCCCACGATGGCCAGCCGCCGGCAGCACCACTGTGCATAACAAGTTCGCCACCGTGACGCCTCCCGCGCTAACGGTCATCAGTCATGGGCGCGTCTCGCTGCGGCCATTTAAACGCGACGCGGCGGGCGGTTTTTGCGGCGCCGCGATGATGCGATGGCCCACTTGTCCGCTGTTACTAATGGAGCGGGCCGGCCGGGGCGGCGGCCAGCCGCCCCGCCCTCTCGCGGCGACCTCGCCTGCCGCCGGCGGGGCCAGCGCGCCGCGGGTCACCGCCGGTCAGGCCCACCGGAAACGCCGGAGCGTCGCGGTCGTGCAGGGCCGTGCACGCCGCGCCGCGTCGGCCGGCGGCCGATGGCGGCGGGCGGGCGGCCCTACACGGCCGTATACGGCGTCTCTGGGCCGGCGACGCCCCGCGGCCACGGCGAACACCTGCCGCCGACGGCCGACACCTGGGCGAGGTCGGCAGCGTAGCGGGAGGCCCGAGCAACACGGGTGGGATACGAGGCCCGGGTGCGAGCGCGCGTAACGGCAGAGAGTGAGAAACAAGATAGCGCCAGGTGAGAGACTGTCGGCCTGCGCCTGGCCGCGTGTTGTTTTTGTGAGCCGCGAGAGACGCCGGTGCCATGACAGCCGGAGCGCAGACCACTCTCGGGTACCGCCCAGCCGCTAAGTGCCGACTCACATAGGTCGCCTTTGATCGGCCCAGCGCACGCCCTTAAAGGGCTTTGCCGGGACGTGGTGTGCAGACCAACAAGCGCCGTCCAGAGCAAATTGACAATGCCTCACAGTCGCGCAGCGCCGGCACTTCGGTCCATAGATGGCAACGTGCTTTGCAAGGCAACAGCGGCGGCGGCGGCAACGGCTGTCAGGCGTGCGGTCTGACGCAACGCTCCAGACGGCGACAGCTCATCCCGTTCGTGGTACACGCCGTCCGCAAAACAGCCGAGAACGGCCGCGCCGCTGCCGCCGCCGCCACAACACGGGCAGGGCGAGCTTCCTGCGGCCGCGAGGCGGGACGGCGTGCGGCGATCCTCGGCGCCTGTGACAGATGCTGCGCGTGCCCTCTCGCGACACGGCGACCCGTCATGCCGCCGTGCGCCGCGCCGCGTCCGCCGCCGCCGCGCCGGTTTTGGTGGGAACGCCGGCCGGCCGGCACGACCCGGCTGCGCGCACGCTCGCCTCATGGCGTGAGGCGGCCGGACCGCTCTGGAAAAGTCGGCTGTCGCCGGCCGGCCGCTTACCAAACAAGGTCCGCATGGTCGCCGCCGATACATGCATAGATAGACGCCGATGAGTAATGGCCCACGGCTGGCGAGGTGCCGCGTCCGCGGACGGCACGTCCTGGCCACTTGCACGGACCCCTCCCCCGCCCGCTCCAGCAGAATGCACGAACACCCCCTCCCGTGGCCATTCCTCCTGCAGCGCCGTCCAGCCGGCCGCCTCCGCCGCCGGCCGTGGCCAGTGACAGCCAACAGGCCGGCCGGATTCCGGCCGGCGTCGGTCGGTCTGCGGCGGCGGGCGCACCTGTGCAGCGCGCGCCTCGGCGGCGCCCCTGCGCTCGCGCCGGCGCGCCGGCCGCCCTCCCGCCGAAACGGCCAATTCGTCAGCGCCCGGACGAGCCCTCGCGTCCCCCGCGGACCGTCGCCGGAGCCGCGGGGAACGCCGCGGAGCCGGCCGGCGCCGCGGCGGGCCGCGACGCGCCGCTCGCTCCAGCGCGGCGCGCCCGCCCCTCCGAGTGGCGGCGGGCGGTCATAACCGGGCCGGGAGGCGCGGCCGGCCGCGGAGGAGACGCCGCGTCCGCCGCCGAGATGCACCGAGTGGGCGGCTAGCGCCCCCGCTGGCCGGCTCCGGGGTCCCCGGGCGACGCGGACGGCATGTGCCGGCTGCACCGCCGGCTCCACATGCCCATACAAGGCCAGAAAGTGGGCAGCGCCGGCGGCCGGCCGCCGCCGACCGGCAGAACGGGTTTGCCGTGTCAGTGCCATCAAGATGTGGCCTGCAGCCGCGCGGCGACGGCCGCCGGCGACACGTCAGCAGCCGACGTGACGGACGCCTTATACGGAGGCGCCGGTGACCGCGCGGAGCGCCTGCGGGCGCTCAGCCGCGACCTGACCGCCCACTGAGGCGCTGGGGGGGAGGGGGAGGGCGGCATGAGTGCAGGCGACCAGCTGGAGCCGCTCGCTGCCTGTACGTGGGCCATCGGCGTCACTGGCGCGCCGCGTCGACAGGCGGCTCGCAAAGCCGCCGGTCTCGACGGATTCGTCGAGTTTGCGACCCCGGCCTGAGTTTCCGGACCCCGGCCTGAGCCGCCCAGCCACCTGACCCGCTAGCACTAGCCGGGGGAGACCGCGGGCGTCCTGACAGCCGCCCCGCCGGCCGAGCCCTCCCCATGGACAAACATGGAGCTGAGTTAACAGGTGCCGTCTCTCCGGCCGGTCGGCCGGATACCTGACCCGCTGACGGGCGCTAAGATGGGACGGCGGCCGGCCGACAGCAGAAGAGAAAGCCCGAGAGCGTCCAGCACACCGTGTGTTGTGCAGAGCTGGATAGCCAGTAGCGTGGAGAGAATATGCGGGACAAGGCTGTAAAGGCTGCGACATCAAAAAGGTGGGGAGGATATAAGTGGCTTTGCAATTTGAAATATGTAGATGTTTAGCCGGTGATTAACGTTAACCAGTAACACCGCAGAAAGGGCCATGACACGGTTGTCGCACCAACGACAAACAGCTGATGAGCAAGCAGCAACCAGCTGATGAGTCAGCAACACGCAGCTGGTAAGCAAAATGCACAGCTGATGAGCCAAAGACACACAGCTGATGAGCCACTGGTACACAGCTGATGTGCCCGTGAAACACAGCTGATGAGCACCGGCACACAGCTGATGAGCCCTTGACATAAGCTGACGAACCATTGACATACAGCTGATGCACCAAAGACGCACAACTGATGTGCCAGCGACACACAGCTGACGAGCCAGTGAACGAGCCGAAGAACCACCGGCCACAGGCAAGATGCCAGAAACAAACACCGCTGACTGGGCAGCGAGAGCTGAGGCCGGAGAGCTAGCGGCCCGTGTCGGCTCGGCGACACCCAAAGGCGCGCCCCTCATCTGTCACGTCCACCCACGTGGCGGCGCCACCGTCGCGCCCCAACCCGACACATTAGCGGCTGGTGTCATGCGCCAGCGCGGAGGTGGATACCAAATTACCAATTACTACCGCCTGTCCACGTGGGGTCTCCGGGAGAGGAAGAGGGTGGGGCGCCGGCCGCTAGAGGCCGCTGGCTGGGCCAGAATGGCGACATCACAGGATTTCAGGCCGTGGTTACCCGGCACCAGGGAAGGGGATAGGTGGATCGCGCACCCGCGTTACACACTCGACAAGCATTCATTTTGCGCATGCCAAATGGCTCTCATATACGCAAAGAAATCCCCTCGCTTCTCGATTTTCCCGGCAGGAAAACAAAACATCACATTACATTCGGCCGGCCAGCGGCGAGTACCGTTTCGAGGACACACACGCCACCGACGCCAGCAAACTGCCGACCGGAGGACAGCGGAGGAGGCCGCCCTCGCCGACGGCCGTCCGCTGGCGGCCGGGCGGCCCTCAAGTCGGACCGATGTCCCGTGCGGGGCGCCTATCGGCCGGGCCGGGCCGCCGGGACGCCGGCCGAGCATGGCTCGTAATCGCGGCATAACCGGCCGGCGTCCGCTGGCCGCCAAGGTCAATGCTGCCATCAGGCGGCCTGCAAGGCCCGCCCGGCGCTTCGGCGAACCGGACCCGTTCTGCCGCGTGCCTTGTGCCCACGGGCCGACAACAGCCGGCGCCCCCGCAGCGCGAATCATGGTGGGCGTGCGGCCGCCCACGCCCGACAGCCCTCGCCGCCTCCCCGCCTAACCTCCCCGCCCCCTCCCCCGGCCCACCGCCCGAGCGCCCCCAGCGGAGAGAACGGTGCCGGCTGTTCAGGGACCGAGCTCCTCGCCAACTTAACCCCGGCCCAAGAGCTGGGCCGAGATTCACGGCAACAGTGGGCGACTCGGGCGCCGGCGGCCGTCGGCCCACGCCGCTCCTTTCCCGTCTACTGGCGGGACGGGGTGGCGTGCGGCAGTGTCGCTGGGCAGCCCATGAGCCCATGGGCGGCCCGTGAGCAGCACCCACTTTCCGGTCAAGGGAAGCCGTAACACATTCCTCTGGCGCCCAGGCCGGCGGTCCACGCAAAGTCGCCATAGCAGTGACGCCCATCGCACGGGCGACGATGTGCCAGTGGTCCATGACGGGTAAATATGTCCCCGGGACGTCACGGACCGTCAGCAGTACATGACGAAGGGGCTAGCCGAGAGCAGCAAACGCTCCCCCCTTCCCCATAAACCACATGCGTCTGCCTTTTCCCGTGGGCGCCAACGAGTCATTAGACAGCTTGACAGCCTTCCCTGAGGAACGGTGACATAACATTCCGCGGCACGATATGACGTCACTCTTTCCGCAGAAGTGACGTCATCGGCGCCAAGCGCGCTGCGCTTGCGCAGACCACGCCAGGTGACGGCGAGACCGAGACGGACGCCATATGGCAGCATGGCTGCCAGATTGCCATGCTGGTTTCAACGAAATGACGTGACCCTACGCGGAACGCTGCACGCCCAACAATGTTCGCGTGGGCGAGAACAGGTCCGTAAAGTCGGATGCCACGTCGAAGCTGCCCGAACGGCCTAATGCAGGCGACCACGGCGTTGGAAACGTCGGAATGGCGTCTCGCGGTAACGCGAGGCAAAATCCGTCTCTCCGCCCGCCGGCTGCGGTCAAACGCCAACGCAAGCCTTCTCGCTAAAGCCCACGACCCACTGCCCGATGCCGCCTGATGGCCCACGCTACCCCTGACGTCGCTCTGGCGCCTGCAGACAGGCAGGCTGTGTCCAGACAGGCAGGCTGTGTCCCGTACTGTAGCCCGCTGAAGTCAGCAGTCAGCGCTGGCGACGCACGCTGACGTCAGCAGTCAGCGCTGGCGGCGCACGCTGACGCGATCAGTCAGCGCTGACAGCAGCCGCCTGACATTAGTGCCCACTTCCGCTAGACAATGTGTAGGGCCGAGCGGTCTGTCTGTCGACGCGTCGTCCAGTGCTCGGCCCCTCCTCTGCCTGGGTAAAATCGAGAATCACCTCCCGCCCCTAAACACACAGACGCATGGCCCAAAGAGCGTCAGTGCTTGTGTCACGGGCAAAACGGAGCCAGTGTCGACGGTGGTTTAACAAGCCCGGCGCTGGGGTCGTGCCGGCAGTCACGGGTCACTGCTGCCGCCAGTGGGGGTCACGGGTCACGCGCCGCACGCGCCAGACAGCGATCAGCTGACTCGACTGTCTCGCCGAGCGGTGACCCCGCGGCGGCGGGTGACCTCTGACGAGCACAAGGAACTCGGCACGGCTGACCTCTGTTGCAGTCTGATCAGACTCCAATCAATGGCGGCAGATGGCGAGGAAGTCGCGGAGTGATGACCGCACTCAGCGCCCTCTGCGGGGTGTGACTGACCTCCATCCTGGCAGTGACCTCCATCGCGGACGCTCGACCTCCGTACGCCGATCAGCCCCGCGGAGGCTTGATAGCCACCGTCTCGACACTGACCTCCACAGAGGTCACCTCATCTCCCCACGTCTGGTCACAAGCCTAGATGCCCTGAGCTCGTCTTGGCCACGCCCCCTGACCGGACCCACGCCTCAACCGCACGCAGGGTGCCGCGAGGGCACGGCGTGCCCCAGAAGGAGTCTGACCTCCACGGCGTCCGGCGGCGGCCCCACTGGCCGGGGGCACGGGTTGGCCGGGCCCGGTTGGTCGCACTGCGCCGCCAGGAGCCCCGCCGGTCGATAGTGCCGACATGACGCCGACGGGGGCACGTCCCCGCCCCGGTCGCGTCGGCCAGAGTGCGGCTTGGTCAGGTTGGTGGGGTCCGGGGGTCGATTCGGGTCACGTTCGAGGAATCGGCCGAGCGCGCGCTCAGGATCACGCGGTCGGCGGGCAAAGCCTGCCGATTCCGCTGAATCCGCCATCTCTTTGAGAGATAAAGAGTTGGCCTTCACGTTGGGGACTCATTTTAGTTTCGAACCTCTTAAATCGGCCGGAGTCTTCGTCATACGTCATACCGGCTCAGCGCCACGCCTGAAATGAACCAGACGCTGAGGCGCCATCCACATGATCGCGTCCAACACATCGACAGCTGACTTATCGGCGTCAGAACTCCTCGAAGGCGCGGCTCACGCTGCAAAAATCGTCGGTCTCCGAACCTGTCCCTACCAGACCGGCCATTTTCATGTGGTGTTGCACAAGCGCTGAGCCCGTATCACGTTGCCACCCCCCTCTTTCATAGTTGTAAAGCTGGGCGATTACGCTGCACCCTCACCGGCGACCATGTTCAACATCGTAAGGTCTTTGTGAGCGTTCGTGAAGCTACCGTGGCACTGCACAATACCTTCAGAGAGCGCTGAGGCTAATTTCACTGAGACTTTCTGGGGCCATTTTGACGGTGGCGCTGCTCAGTCACGCCTTCCGACGCAATATCGCGCGATCTGTTCCCAGAGCGGACCGCAGTGACGGCGGCGTCTCTGCAGCAGGTACCTGACAGTGTCACCGCGGCCAGACGCATCGAAGAGGACAGCGGCGCCCCCGAGACGACGGGGACCAGTCGGCGGCGAGGGCGGCGCGTCAGAGACAAGAGTGGGCCCGCGCTCGAGCGCCGCCATCCTTCAGCGCATGCTAATGCGTCAGATGTCGCGTCTTGCGGTCCCGCCCGACCCCGTGTCCTTGTCAGCAGATGTCAGCGGCGGTGCCCACGCTTCCCGTCGGTAAACATGCTACACTCCCTCTCCTCCTCCTCCCCCCTTCCCCCCCCGAAGCCGCACTCCTCCAGAGGCGGCACTTCGCCAGGGGCGGGGCAGCATAGGGCCCGGCCCGTTAGCATTGCATTCAGCGACTCCGCCTTACAGCGGGACGCCGGTTTATGTGTACATCATCACGGTTGCATGACGCCCTAACGTCTTAACGTGAAATGGCGCCGCAATGCATAAATATCGAGGAGCGTTCAATGGAAGACATCGGCGCGCGCCATGTGGTTCTCTCGGCTCCGGCTGCGGCGGCCCGCCCTCCGGCGCCGAGCTGCAGATCGGTGGTGCTGCGCAGTCCTGACGACGGTGGCAAAGCTGCGCCAAACGCCACGGAGCTGAACTCCGGCGCTCTGGATCACGCGTCCCGCCGTCCCGCAACTGAGTTAAAGCAAGGCTTTGCTTCGGCTTTATGGCGTGCGACCTTGCATTTCCGTTTTTATCGCTGGCACGTCATATATATTTACGCTACAGCGGCTCGGTGAGCTCCGCTGTGGTCGGAGCGAGGGGAAAACATCACGCCAACGGACCTCACAGCTACAAATACTGACGCTTTCCCAGGAAACGATAAACGATATGACCTGCGGATCGCAAACTTCCACTGCAGTAAGCTATGTACATAAGCATTACAACATACGTTTCAAAGACAATTTGTCCAGCCCATCACGCTGATATCCGCCACTGAAAGTTTACGCCGCAATCTGGGACCTTGAGCAGACCAATTTCCCATCTCCCTACTGCGGAATGTCCAATTAAAAACCATGACCATGCTCGGTGCTTGCTCCAGCCCGTTCCATTCAGGTCCGCTGCACCATGTGCGCGTGACTTTATGCAATCCTACGAGCATGAGCGGTCCGTGCCATTACATGCCACCCTAAACGCCCACGCACCCGAACCACGCCGCCGCCCGGCGAAATCCGCCGAACGGGTAACTTTGTATCCCGCACCAGCGCCACCAGACGGAGGCGGCCGGTACGTGAACCACATATCCACACCCACCAGTCATCGAACAGCCTATCAGCTCATCGGCTAAGCGTGTCTGGCGGCAAGGTTCGGGACAGAACCTCTCAAAATCTCCTCTCAAGCGGGGCCGAATCTCCGCCGCGCGACAGGCGAAAGCGGCGGCCGTCGGCTATCGCGGTCGACCCCGTATGCGGACGAAACAAAAAAGCAAATAATGCGGGACCCCTCGCACGGCACGGACACAAACGTCAATCAGCCAAACCAGTCTCGACGCCCAGACGCCCGGACGTTCTTAAGGAGAGAGAGGGGGCGGTGAGAGCGAGATCGCCGACCAAAGCTCACACCCCCGCCGTGACCGCGCGCGTCTCAATCACGGCTCACGGCTCTCGATCACGGCTGTGCCCCCGTCCGTGACCCCGCCTCCAGCAGGCGATGCTCTCGTTGGCCCGGCGGCACGCGATCCTCCGGCGGTCACGTGCAGCGTTCATTGTCGACGGCGGCACGTGCCCCTACACCAGTCGGGCTCTTCACCAATCATGACTCGCGTTTTCCGATCTGCCCGCGCCGGCCTCCATCGTGAGCCGAGTCCGAACACTGCGCCGGATCCGGTCAGCGTTAGCCCGGAGACGGTCCTGTTCAGGCTGTGCTGTACAGCGCGGGTTCAGGTTCAGGTCTCGTAGTAATGTCGGGTCATTCTGGTTTCAATATTTTGTTCCAAGCCCGACCAAGCATTGTTGTAATGGTATGAATACGGGAGAGGTCCCAATTTTTTTCCAAGCACATTTAAAAAGGGATTGGATACCGAGTCCCCAGAAAATACGCAGAACTTCCTCACGGAGGAGTACAAGCGTTATAAAAGGAGGCATGACACCAGTCTATCACGAAAATGAGAGTAAATTAGCTCCAGCCGGAGGACGTGCGCCCCTTGTGGCCCTTCCTACCCGCTCCCGTCCGTCCGTGCACGAACGCAGCAGCTCGCAGCGGGCGGACGCCACAGCAGCCGGCCGAGCGCGACCCGGCCGTGCCGACCCGGCCCAGACGCCGCCGGAGCGTCCACCGAGCGCGTCCGTGCAGGCCGGCCGGTCACAGCAGCCAGCCGAGCCCGACCCGGCCGTGCCGACCCGGCCCAGACGCCGCCGGGGCGTCCACCGGGCGCGTCCGTTCAGGCCGGCCGGTCACAGCACCCGGCCGAGCCCGACCCGGCCGTGCCGACCCGGCCCAGACGCCGCCGGAGCGTCCACCGGGCGCGTCCGTTCAGGCCGGCCGGTCACGGCAGCCGGCCGAGCCCGACCCGGCCCAGACGCCGCCGGAGTGTCCACCGAGCGCGTCCGTGCAGGCCGGCCGGTCACAGCAGCCGGCCGGGCCCGACCCGGCAGTGCCGACCCGGCCCAGACGCCGCCGGAGCGTCCATCGGGCGCGTCCGTGCAGGCCGGCCGGTCACGCTCCGGTCCGGAGCGCCACCTGCTCTGCATACGGGAACAGGGCCGACCGGGCGGCGCCGCTCACCGCGGGGGAGGGGGGACGGGTCGACAGAGGTCACGGGACGGACGCGGGCCGGACGGAGAGGGCACCGGGAAAGGGAGGTCAGAGATGTCGCGTTTGGGACAGGCGATGGCGACAGCCGTCTCGTCTGGAACGGCAGGCGGGGCATGAGACAGGAGAGGACAAGATCGGGGAGCAGATGGTCTGATCCACTTCGCATGTTGCATGAATGCAGATGCTTGACGAATGCAGATGCCTGACATGAATCTTTGACGTTTAAAGCTTCCTATGAATTGTATGCTACACACAGATGGCCAGAGTACTTAAGCTTGATATACTGAACGCTTCGTGTGGCCATGTTTTTATCACACCGGTCACAATAGGACCATACGCCATGTTTGGAGAGGACGTTGCCAAGCCTGCAGGACATGTTAACACCGGCTCCCCACGGGCGGTCCCTGAACCGCGTAACTTAACCGACGCTTGGTTAGAGCACCATTGACGACGAGGACTCGACTGCGCTTCGCCACAATGCGCCGGACGCGTAACAAAAACATACGCTCTCCTGCCCCGCCGCGTGCGAACAATCGCGCTCCACCAGCGGCTGCCGTGGGCGCGCCAGAAAAATGGCGCCAGCCGCGGGACCATGTGGTCCGCTGAGCTCATCCCTGCGGTTCGTGCGCCCTCCCGGCACGCGGGGGCGCGCGGGGCCGCCTCGCTCAGCAGCCCGCCATGTCAGGAGGTCACGCCCGCTACAAGACGCCGGCAGATTGAGCGCGAGTGAGCGGGGGAGGGGGAGGGGGGAGGAGGGCGGGGCTGACAAAAAGGGGATTAGGGGCGGGGCAGCCCGACTCCATTGCACGTGCTGCGGTTCATGGCGCCGGGTGACCTCAGACACAATGGCCGCCGTGTGCGCCTCCGCAGACGGGCTGACGGCGGCCGCAACTGGGGCGACGTCTGCCAGCCTACACAACAGCCGGAGCCTGAGGCGACAGCAGACAGGGGCGGTGCTCTCCGCTGGACACCCCTGGATGCTGACGCACAGGCCAGCCTGCAGCGTCAGGCGTCCGACCAGCGGCAGGCGAGCGCAGCGGCGGGCCGCCGCCGGCCGCCGCCGAGCCGGCCCTCGCCCGGCCCCCTCCCACCCGGGCTCATGCGGCCCGAGCGGGCCGGCCGGCGCTCTCCATGCGGTCGGCGTCGGCGGGCGGCCAGCCGTGCAGGGGACCGGTCCGACCGGCGGCCGCGCTGGTGGGCGTGGGGCGCCTGCAGGAGGCGGCGGCCGCCCGGCTGCCGGCCGGCTCAATGGTATCGCGGCGTGGATCGGCTCGCATTTCCATCGGGCGCACCGCGGCGGCGGCCGGCGCCGACTCGACGACAGGGCGGCCGTGCGCGTGGGCGCCGGCGGCGGCGGCGGCGGCAGCGCACCCGCGCCTCCCAGCCGCACGGCGCGGCCTGGCCGGAGCGGCGCGGGTCCCCCGCCTCCGCCCTCCCGCCGGCGCCGCCGCCCACTGTCGCCGCAGTAAACCAGCGCTCGAGCGCTCTCGGACAACGGCCGCGACGGCTTTACGAGGCCGGCCGTCGCCGGGCCGTCGCGACGCCGCTCCGGCTCTGACGCCCGGCCAACTCCTGCCGTGGCAGCCTCCAAAGGACTCTCCGACGTGGGCGGCACGCAGACCGGGAGAAGCGGGGGCGGGGCGCCGTCGGGGCGTGCCGCGGGCGTGACGAGAGTAACGGTGATGGCGCTGACCGGTGGTGGGCGGTGTGATCAGGATGCGAGCACGGCTAGTGGTCAGTACGGTGTCCCCTGCCGCCGTCCAGGGGAGCTCCTGTGGCATCACCCCAGGCACTACTCTTGCAAGATAATGTACTGCCAACATGTAAGGCTTGCCCTCAGTGCAAAACGTTGGCTGAGTCATCCCTGGAGAGATAAATTCAAGGAGTCGCTGAATACGCTTTAAATGCAGGCGGTGAACTCTAGATATATGGATGCTTTATTCAAAAGGTACCGTCCACGTCTCCAAGGACCATTGCTGCTCCCCAGAGAATAAGTGCCTAATAAATGCGTGACATTCAGCGTGTCCCGGTCTGGCCTACACTGACGTATGACACGGCATCAGAACACAATGCAGTACATCGAGAGCCCGCCCAGGGCAACGCTATGCCCATCGATAAACCACACTACTCTCTGCACGGTTGCCGCCGTCCATCTTTCAAAAGGCCGCAGTCAACATGCAGTGTATGTCTATCACGCCGCCCGAGCTTCTGAATGAACCGCGGGGCAGCCTCCTTGACAAAAACGCTGTTCTCTTTCGCCGGGTGACGGCGGTAGCGAGCGGCGACACCACGCACCGGTCGCTAATCTGTCCGTGTCACAACAATGAAGTCACTGGGGCTGCCAGCCGGCGACGGCGGCGTCTCCGAATCTGGCGAACCGAACAAACATTCGCTGTACGTCTGCATGGCCCGGCGCTCGCGAGCGGGCGGGAAGACAAACCAGACACACTGTGACAGGAGGGACAGACAACGACTGCCGAAAGGAGCCAGAGGTGGCCTGCATTCCACAGACCTCATCGCGGCTGTACCGAGCGTCAGGAGCGCCTCCGGGCGCTCCTCCGCTCACGCCCCGCATGGATCGGCCGCGACTTCCAGCCGCGCTCATTGACTGTCATGTACAGCTGTCCTCACTGACGACTGGCAAGTGGTGCGGACTGATTCACTGGCCATCGTCGTCAGTGCAGCTGCTCACCGCATCGCCGGCTGTCACGAGACGCGCGGACTGCCCGCACCACTGGCGGCTCCTTTCGTAGGGGCGATGCAGCACACGTCTGCCGCTGCGATGGTCGTCCTGTCCGGACATTCCCGGCTTCCACACATGGCCGGGGATCTGTGGCCGCCGCCCCCCCCCCCCCCCGCGTCTCGGTGCCCCTCTGCTCAGGCCCCACATCACCAACCAGGCCGGCCCCCTCCCGCTACAGCCCCTCGTCGGCTCGGTGCCCCTCTGCTCAGGCCCGACATCGCCAGCCAGGCCTCATCCCTCTCCCTAAAGCCCCTCGTCGGCTCGGTGCCCCTCTGCTCGGATCCCACACCGCCGGCCAGGCCGGCCACCTCCCGCTTGAGCCCCTCGTCGTCTCGGTGCCCCTCTGCTCAGGTCTTACATCGCCAGCCAGACCTCAGCTCTCCCTCTTGAGCCCCTAGTCGTCTCGGTGCCCCTCCGTTCAGGCGTTCAGGCCTTACATCGCCAGCCAGACCTCAGCCCTCCCCCTTGAGCCCCCCGTCGGCTCGCGACTTGGCACGTGGCCTCCTACCGGGCGCGGCAGGTGACCGCAGCACGGGGAAAGGGCGGCAGCCGGTGAGGTGCGGGCCTGTTCGAACAGATCAGGCATGGAGGCGGCTACGTCCAGGTTGTGGCTAGGGGTGGGTCGCAACGTGGCAGTTCGTCGTGCACAGCGTCAGATCTGAACCAAACAAGAGCCGTGCTCCTTGACTAGCCTGAACTTGACTTGAATTTCTCCGACCATAACGAGTCCCAAAGCCCTCACCAGGACCGAACCAAAGGACCGCCAGAACTGGACCATACTGGACCACCAGCCTCGTGCCTGACCAGGGCCGCGCAGCTCCGACCCTCCCGGTCCGACCCGAGCCCCACGGAAGCGACGCCACCTCCGCCTCTGTTTATCGGCTAGGGCGCGACGTCAACAGCCAGTGCAGCAGACGGGCCGTGCACTGGCTCGTCCGCCCACGCCGCCGCCGACCAGTGGCAGGTCAACAACGCGCTGGAGTGGCCCCGGGAGTCGCATGACGCCCAGCGAGATTGGTTCGGACAAGCGCAGCACTCGCCAGCGTCCGGCTGATAAACGGTAGCTATTACCACGGTCATGCATGGAACAAAGCCCGCTGCAAGGCGCATATGTCTTTGCCCTGGCGTTGTGTGGAGAGAAGGAGAACGATAACGATGGTAACGATAGCTCGCCGCACGATATAACCATCAGAGGCGGCCATTTGGCGCTTTGATTAGCCCCAGTGACGGAACAAAAAAATCATCCACGCTGATTTGAGCTTTCACCGCGTTTGTCAAAGAGATAAGTGCACCTGCTGGAAAGCTGAGAGTCCGAAGTCATTACTGTCCACGCGCATCTTTATCGCGCGCGCATGCATAACACATGAGAGTCACGAGATTTGAACTGTGTGTTAACTATTTAACGTGTAAACAACTTCACGAAAGGCCCACCCACGAACGACGTGACAGCGCGCTGCGTTCGTCGCACCTAATCAACAGAGCTTCCTCCTGTACAGCCGGTCTTTATCCCCCTTGGAGAGATGCATGCTTAAATCCTCCAGAGTAATCCTACAATCTGGGACCCGGATCCGGACCGCCGACGCCTTCTGCGGGATCTGGATCTCGCAGGATGTCCTTCCAAGCAGGGTAACTATCCGCTCCCGAGGCGGTTAGCGGCGGGGGAATTAGGCAACACGCACCTGTTGGAACGTTCCGGCCACAATGCGCATGAGCGTGTGGCAGCGGGACCGCGGGGCGGGGGACCGTACCTGCAGGCGGCGGCGGCTGGGTACGCCACAGCACCGACACCTGGTCGTGCAGGGTGACCGTCAGGTCGAGCATCTGCACGGAGCGCTCGGAGGTCATCGCAGCCCCGCCCCCGTCACGGCCCTCACTCGGTCCGCACCGGCTCACCGCCCCGGTCACGTGTCTATCGGCCACGCGTCCGTCACTCGCGGCCGTCACTCTTCCGTCACACGCCCGCCACTCCCGGCCGTCTCTCGCGCCACCCGTACCGGCGGACGCCCGACCCGACCACCCCACGCACGCACCTGCCCCAACTCCAGCCCGGCCGGCCGGCGCGCGGCTGACCCGGCGTCGGCCGCCGGCGCCGCAGGGCACGGCGCACCCGCCCGGGGCGGCGATCAGCGTGGGCGCGCGGCGCGTCGGATAAATCACAGCGCGCGCGCCGCCGCCGGTGGCCGCCGCGCGCGGCGATGACGTGATAGATGGTTGTCCGGGCGGAGCGGACGGCCGTCGCCCACGCGCAGCAGGTGGAGCGGCACTGGCGGCCGCAGCAGGTGCTGACGGCGGTCCCGCAGCGGTCCCACGCCGGTCCGGCGACCCCGGCCAGGGGTCGCGTGAAGCCAAGCGGCCGCCAATCAAAGGGGCGCGCACTAGGTCGGGATCAAACCGAGCCGCGCCGGCGGGTCAGGGGAGGTCGGTCTGCGTCTGACTTAGAGAGCGGCCCCACCGCCACAGTGATTCTGTTCATTAATATGTGCATGTCATTCAGCGTCGCGGAATTTCCTTTTCATTCATTGATCAGGGCCTTCGCCATTGTCTTCCTGGTGGCGAAGGGTTATCTGACACTTGAAACTTTTAATGACGTCCGCACCCTTTTTATCTACATGCCCCAGCTAAGGCGCGAGCATTATACAAACAGCGTAACGGTGCAAGCCTGTGCTGCGTATCTCACAGAGCCTATCGCCTATCGCGTCAGCCGGCTGTGACAGGTTACGGCCCTAATGAGCGATGCAGTCGCCCGCCTCAATAAATAACCCGCGCCCCACCTGACCACCCAGCCCCACCGTCCTGCCCTCCGTACCAGCCGCCTGCTGTGAGGCCCCGGCGAGCCCGGCGGACAGCACTGCCCCGCCGGTGGTAGCCCAGCGAGCGTCGTGACCCTGCCGACCTGGACATGCGGCGAGCTCGCGACAGCCGAGGATCGAGCCGCCGGCCTGGGTCGCACAGACCCCGCTGGTGACGGCGGGATGACGATGAAATATCACCGCGGGCCGGGTCGGGTGGTCATTCGGGGTGAACTACGGCGGCAGCCGTGCTGCCCGAGCTCCGGTCGTCGTCAGGCCAGAGCCAGCTGGAGTCGGACCTCGACCCATCGGTTTCCGCTGTTTTTGCGGCGTTGTTACGACGCGTCTGCAAGCCGTCCGCCTGATTTACGACAATGCGGCAGTGCCGTAAATCAACAGCCAATCACAAGACGAGCCCGGGTTGACTGTTGCTGACATTTGGCTGTGCATAAACAAGGCCGCTGGAATGAATGGGACGAGGCGCCGACGCGCCATCTACCATGTGTTTCGCATGTCGGACGGTCCCGAGATAGAGCAGCCGAGACAGCCGCATGACGCCATCGTGTCGCGCCGCCTGCGCCAGAACTGCCACCCACTTGGCCTGGCCGCGTCGTCGCTCTCCGAGGCGCAGCCAAGGAGGCGGGGATGCCCCCCCCCCCCCCCCTTAGACACTCATGTTTCACTCAAACAACCAAAAAGTTCATTTAAGAAAGCAACAAAAAAAAACATGAGATCCGTTTGGGCCGAAATATCTCAGGAACAAAGTCGAAATCGGCAAAAAGCAATCTGTGAGGATGAACTGACGACAGAAAGTTAAAATCAGCGTTATGCGTGATCACCTGGCTCCCCTTCACAAAAATAATGATGCGCCCCGCTCCCTCCCACCATCAGTTGAACGCGCTGGAAGCCTCACAGCACCGTCTGTTGGCATATGACCCCGAAACGACCGCCAGCGTCGTTTCAACACGCCAACGCGCTAATCTGAACACCGACGCCAGCCGACTGCAACTGAGCAGCTGCCGCTCACCGCTGCCCTCCGTCTCCAAGCGGCGGCGGTAAACACGGCCGGGCGCGAGGCGACGCCCGGCCGGGGTCAGGAGCGGGGCTCCGGGCGGGGGCGAGGCGCTGCGATCGCCCAGAGACGTCGGCGGCACCACCGCTGGCCGCCACCAGCCAGGGTCTGCAGCTTACCCTCGGTCCGCGGCGAGGCAAGGGAGACCGGCTCGCTCATGCTTTCTGACTGCGTGATGGCGTCAAGAACGTCGGGTGAATTGTCAGGAACAACCTCTGCTGGCGTCATTTGCAGTGAAGTGAGGGCGTCAGCAAACACATATGGCTGCCTCCCAAGCTGGCGTGACCGAGTCCGCCTCTGACCCGCGGCTCCGAGCTCCGGGTCCAGTGCAGCCGATATGGCTGCCTCCCAAGCTGGCGCGACTGAGTCCGCCTCTGACCCGCGGCTCCGAGCTCCGAGTCCAGCGCAGCCGAGCGCCGTCGACAGCTGGCCTACCGGCCCGTCGGCGACGCTGCTCGGGCGACGACGGACGTGACCGCCGGCGCCCGGCCCCGCCCTCAGCGAGCAGCATCTGGAGCGGACAAAAACCGCCGCCGGCCGACGCCGCGCGGCGTCGACAGTGACGAACGCCCGGCCGGCGCGGGCGCGACGGCGGCGACATTTCCGCCGGCCGGCCGCGCCAGACGGCGGCGCGATCCCCACCCGTCACCGTCGCCGCCCGCCTCCGCCGCATCGCCGGCTCCTCCGCGATGGAGCGCCGCCGCGACCGCCGCCGCCGGCCGGAGCGCGACGGAGCCGGAGTCACGTGCGGAGGTCAGGCGGCCCGGCTGCTGCCAGCCGGCGCCGCGCGCCGCGCCATAAGTATATTTATATCAACAGGCGGCCATTGTGGCGGCGGCGAGCGGCGAGGCAGCGGTCGCACCCTCGTCACTCGCGGCCGGTCATGCGCGGCAGTCAGACCATCGCTGAACGGCCGGGTTCGGCCGTCGCTATTCGGGGAGACCGGGCACGGTCAGTGGGCTGGTGTTTCGTGCACCAGCTACTGCGTGCCAGCAGACCATCCGCGCTAAGCATGCAAGGGGCGACTAAAAACAGAGGCTTTTATCTCCCGGCGACGATCGATTGTGATCACGCCTTATGGCCGCGTTTAAAGGGACAGATCAGTTAACACCGTTTCCGCCCGCGCGCTTCCCTCGGCGCTATCGACCGTGTTGAGCGGGCTATCGGCCACCGACAGGCGCCTCTCCGACCGGCCCGACCCGGTCAGCCACCACCTCCCCAAGCCCCGGGCCGGCTCCAGGCGAGGCCATGCCGCCGCGACCGGTCGGCGTCAGGCCGGTGACGTCACCCGCTCTCGCCACCTCGGCACGTGTGACGTCACCCGGCCGGCCGGCGCCGCACGTGGGCGCCCGGGAGCGCACCGGCGGCCCGACGGCAGGTCGGCGGTGCCCGGCCGCCGGCGGCGCGCCCCGGCCGCCGCGAGCCGGCCGTCGGTGACCCCCGGCCGACCGTGACCCCCGCCGATCGACCGGCGCAGCCTCGGGCGCCGCCCGTGACGTCACCGGTCCGGAAGCACTTGCCTCGAGCAGCTGGATGGAGAGGAGGCGGCGGAGCAGCGGGCGCGCCGGCGACGCCGGCTCTGGCCCGCCCGCCCACATGGTCACCGCTGGCTCTCGCGCGCCGTGCGCCGTCTCCCTCGCCGACGACGGCGCACTGCCGTCCCGTCGCCCGGCGACCGGCTCGGCGTCGACGCCGACGAGGCCGCTCAGCTGGCGGCCCGGGGGCGCGGCCGCGCGTCGCCTGTCGCGCCTGCGCTCGCCGCCGGCACTGGCGGCGCCGCTCGAGGCGCGCTCACGGGCGGCGGCGACCCGAGACGGCGCGTGCGGCGGCGGCGCCGCGCTCGGGCGCGCTCGCCGCCGCCGCCCCTGCGCTCGTGTTTACAGGCCGCTCGACTATCAACGCCCGGTCCGATCAGGCGCCCCGGCGCGCTATCAATCCGCCGCGGCGCGGGACGCAACACGGCCGCCGGGGCAATGCATGCTGATGGGCGGCGGCCGGGCCGGGCCGGGCCGGCTCGCGGCGCCTCCGCCGGGCGACGGCTTCATCGGCGCGCGCAGAGTGGGCGGCGCGCCGCCGTGCCCCACGCCCGCGCGGCGCGCCCGATGGTATCGCCGCCCCACTGCCTCCCGCCCGGCCTCCGGAGCCGTTTCCCGTCTGTTTCAGCCCGATCTGTCCGGGCGCGCCAGCGATAAGCGTCCAGGAAAGGCGGCGACTCAGTTCGCTCCGCCCGGCCGGCCGCCTTCCGCGCGCCGCCCGGCGTCCATTTCTCACCAGCCCCTGCGCCGCCGCGAGGAAGCCAGACCTGCCTTTGCATACGAATGCCTCCAAATTGGATTCGCTACATAAGCGGGCGGCGCGGGGTGCGCGGCACCTCTTAGGCCACTGTGCGGCCGCCGAGTGTTTGAGCGATGGCAGCGGCGCGGCGCGCGGACAACAGGTGTCACCGTTACGGGTTGGGGCGTCCGACAAACACGACGGCTACGTGCCCCGCACGCGTCAGGAGGGCCGCCGCCGATGGCGGCCGGCCCCACACCCGCGGCACCGCAAAACGAGGCCATTAAACCGCGCTCTGCAGCGCAAACGGGTTTCCAAGGCTAGGCCGGCGGCCAAACAACGGCGAAAAAATGCATCTGACTTTAACATGAGCGGTGGCGGCGGCCGGGCGGTGGGCGGTGTCGCGGTGGACGCCCGGGGCGATCCCTCCGCGCCGCTCTGTCCTCGACCCGGCCCCCCGATGGCACGGCGAGCCGGCAGACGCCGCCCGGACCGGTCAGTGCCGCCACTTGCATCAGCCGGTAGCCGCGCGGAGGGCGACGGCGCGCTCCACCTGCATACGGACCTGCCGCTACGCCACCACCCCCGCCGCCTCCGCCGTCCGTCGCGGACCATCCATCGTACGGTTCGAAGCAGCCGGCCTTATAGGGGCGCCGGCCTTGTGGCACGCGCCGGCGCTCATCGCGCGGCTGCTCTCTGCCGGGCGCCCACGCGCCGCCCACGCGCCGGCCTCGCTTCCTGGCCGGCTGGGGACGAGCGCGTGGCCAGCGGGCGCCGCGGTCGGCTGGGGACGGACCGCGGGCACGGACGCCCGTGGTTTCCTGTTGACGGCCCGTCCCGCGAGCGTCGCATCGAGGGACTCAATGCTTAAGCGCAACCGTAGAGTTGCGTCGGGAACCCAATGAAAACTGAAGAGACGCCAGCCAACTCTGCCGATACCGAGCACCCAGCGCAAAGGCGACCCCAACGCCGGCGTGCGCGCGCTCGCCAGATCTCCCTAAGACCGGCCGGGTGCGTGTGAAGGAGACTGTAGGGTGGTGACGAGTGAGATCACGCTCCAGAAGGCGCCGGCCGCTGAGGCCAGGCCGCGTTCGGACGGGTGGACGGGCGGGACGCACAACAGCACACACGGCGACACGTCATCCCCTTCAGCGTCGGCTGCTGGTGACCACGACGGAACACAACCAAACACAGACTCGGCATGCTGCGACATCCAACTACTCCCATTCACCCACCCACTCCAGCCCCCGCCCCCCTCCTCTCAGCGGTGCAGGTGGACCCGGCGGCAGGGTGGGAGTGGAGTGCCATGTAAACCCGCAGACTCCTCATTGAACAACACCCCGGACCGCCAAACCCGTTACAGCGCAGCCGATAAGATCACGCGGCGGCTTCTTACAGTACGCTTTCGGTGAGGGCGAGTCAACAACCATTCCGTACCAGTCCCTGGCCACTCAAGAGCGATGGCAAAAACACGGGGCGACATGGTCAAGTACAACGCAAGTGACATCCTAAAGTGGGATGCTTAGACACAAAAGATAAGGTGCTCAAATGGGTTTTGGGGTATGAGTTGTTGATTGTAAACTTCAAGAGATAGACGAGTGTGCTTTTGCGTTTTTTAATCATTCGACAATCTGCAAGCAGTGTCAATGGAGGATGATAGCGAGGATCGAACAAGAAAAACTCGCATTGTTGTTGGTAAATCAAACAGGGCAAATAAAACAAACAACAAATAAAAATGTCTGTGCCCCAATCCCGTCGAGTGTATCTGCGGATGACATGAAACAACGGCAGCCGTTTAAACAAATTTCGCGGGTACTTTGTGACTGATCACAAATGAACGACGCTACTAAATACGATTCATTCACTGATGTCCCTGGTCCTGGCGGGAATCACCTGCCCGGATCTGTCCCGCTAGACCCCGATCTCAACCCGGCCGATACGCCGCCCTGAGCAAGTAAGCCTACCATCAATATGACCCCACCATAACCGCTATCAGGGGTTCGATACTGTCTGCAGCGTCTGCAGTGTGATTCTGACTCGCCCCCAGTGTCGCCAGCGCACTAATCTCCGGCGGCCAATCCTGGTTCGTCGTCGGGCAATGGCATTAGCAGCAGCCGTGGTGCTGGGCGCCCTTCGTCAGTGCCTTGCGGGGGTATCTTATCTGGAGATCAACCTCGACGCCAGTTCGATTATCCCCGCCGCCCACCCATACTCAGTACGCTCTCTAAGCGCTCCCTCGTGAGACGCCCCCTCACCCCCGCCGTCGGGTCCACCTGACTCGCTCCTTCCCCGCCGACTGCCACGCCCCCTGTCGGGACCTACCTGTGCGCCGCGTTCGCTGCTCCTCAGCCGCACGATGGTGAACAGCGTGTCTGCCAGCGTCTGGTACTGCACGTTCAGCGCGTCCAGGCTGTCCACCACGCGGCCGGCGCAGCGCCACACGCCACCGTTGCCGACGCCGCCGAAGAGGGCCGCCCTGCGCTCGTACAGCTGAGCGGGCGGCGCGCGCTGGTTAGTGGAGCGTTAGTGGGCGGCGCGGCGTGCAGGAAACCAAGCGACAGAGAGGAGACGGAGCCCGGCGACATGGCAGGGGAGGGCAGGGCAGGGCAGGGCAGGGCAGGGCAGAGCAGGGCAGGGCATGGCAGGGCAGAGCAGGGAGGAGGGGGAGGGCAGGAGAGCAGGGCAAAACAGGGCAGGGCAGGGCATGGCATGGCAGGGCAGGGCAGGGCAGGGCAGGGTGTGGCAGGGCAGGGCAGGGCAGGATATGGCAGGGCAGGGCGGGGCAGGGCACAACATGCCGGGGCAGCGCAGAGTGGGAGTGGAGGGCAGGACATGCCAGGGCAGGAGGCGCAAGTCAGGCCGGGCGGGGGTCGGGTGTCCCAGAGCGCTCCTGTGCGTGTACCCCGTGTTAGTGAGCGTCCGATGGCGTATAGCGATGAGCACACCCGGGACGTCGGGGACACACGAGGGGTGAGATGGGCAGGTCATGTGCGAGTGAGGATGCTGGCTAGTTTATGTCACGGGGAACGCTGGGTGGTTAGTTCAGCTGATGCAATGTCGCCAGACTCCCGAAAGCAGAAAGAACGAAGCGCATGCCACACACAGCCAAACTAGCTAACTTTGTACACACTAGACTCGGCTACGGAACGCACACACATGCCGTGAGAAGCAAACGTAAAACCACGCCATGCAAGTCGAAGAGCGCTGGACTACAAACCAGCCACAGTCAGCATTGAAGTGAACCGTTTTTATTTAAAAACAATACGTCGCACTGTGGAAGGTCGAGATCATCGTACCTGGGCCAGCATTACAAAGCGGCCACCCAGCCGGTTGGCGCGCTCAATGTAAGGCCGACGAGCGACAACCTCGTCGTACAACAGCTGCAATAAGGTCAACACGGTCATAACACACACACCACAGCACTGCCACCTTTCGGACAAGCAGCACATCAACGCTTCGCATGCACGCCACCACGCAGCGGCACTCCTACCGCGGGCCTCTGCCGGCGAGCCGTGCCCGACGCCGAGCCCAAGACCCACCACCGGAGCCCGGCGCGCGGGCCGACCCGCCGGCTGCCCTCCTAGCTGACCTAGCTCGGGCTGTACAATCCCCCCGCGAGAGACGCGACGCGCACCGGCGACCGGCGCCGTACTCACCCGGGCCCGCTCGAGCTCCAGCTCGCGCTGCCGGGCCTCCGACTCCTTCTGCGACGCCCACTGGCGCTCCATCATCTCCTGCTGCTCGTACTGGCTGAGCAGGTCGGCCGCCTGGTCCACGGCGCGCAGCCTGCCGGCACGCGGCCGCTGGCCGTCAGTCAGAGCACCGACCCGGCCCGGCCACGCCGTCAGATGCATACGAGCGGACGTGGACAGGCGGCATGAAGTTTCCAACAGAATCAAACAAGAATATACATGAGCACACTGCGATCCATGAAGTGAGCTCCGGATTGCACAAACGGTCAGTCGAGGTGCAAGAAAATAGCCGAAGGTCAGCGGTTAGTCCGAGGCGTGGCCAGCAACTCGCACAAAGCTCTGGCAGCATTTCCAGCTGTTTAATATGACGCATCGTCTACTGTGGCATTGTAAAGCTTGCTCCCCATTCCGGCCACACGACACAAAACCAACTTCCGCAGATCCCACTTCGGATAACACCACGTCGTCCTCAGCCAACACCAGCCATCCTCCCTCAGTCCTGTACACACAAACGCATAAACACATCCGCCGAGCCGGCGCCTGGCCGGCCGCAGTCGACGGCAGGCGCCGCCGCCGCACCACCAGCGGCCGCACCTGTCCACCACAGCCTCGCAGCAGTTGGTCCAGCGGCGGGTCAGCTTGCCCACGTCGTCCTCCAGCTTCTCGACGTCGGCGTGGTTGCGCTGGCGCGGCCGCGTGCGCTCGGTCGCCTGGCGCGTCTTGCTCACGTCCATGTTCAGCCGCTCAATCACCGTCTGCAGGGCAGAGCGCGGAGTGACGCGGTGCACGGTGGGAGAGGGCGGAGAGAGGGGTGAGCGGGGAGTGAGAGGGGTGGGGAGCGGGCTGCGCTCACCGACGATGAAGGGAAGCCACATGATTAACGTGGTCATTGACGGATGGGACTGGAGACCGTGAAACCAGGGCTGACGTCTAGCACGCTGCGCACTGGACTGATTTCGTCACCAACAGCGGCACGAGAGGACAGCGCGTAAACGACTACGACAAATCACGTCACTGATCATTGCGCTGAATATTGGTTGCGCGCCTCAGTCTATAGGAGAGAAAGGGAGGCAAGGGTCACAACGCACACATCGGGTTCCACGAGTGCCCACGAAATGCGATTCACGAAAATAACAGTAGTGATGGATGAAGCCTTGCATACACCGAGCGGAGGAGCGTTGTCGAATCCCAGCCTCAGCAGACAGTGCCGGCACCAGCGCCAGACTGCCGCGACCACCCCGCTACGCAGGCCGAGCGTGATGACCTCTCCTACTCCTCCTTCTCCTTCTCCTCCTCCTTCTCCTCCTACCCGCCCCGCGCGCCGCCTCCGAGCGCCGCTCACCTGGTGCTTCTGCAGGCTGTTCTGCATGTCGACGAGGCTGAGGTGGGCGGAGCGCAGGCCGTCCTTGTCGTCAGGCAGCCGCCGGTAGTCGGCAAGCTTCACCTCCAGCTCAGACACCATCGTGCCGGCCTCCTCCAGTTCGCTGATGGTCAGCTCCACACACTTCATCCTGTAGGGGCGGACGGCAGGGCGGTCAGCGGCGACGGCCGGTCAGGGGCTCACGTGCGGGGCTCAGGGGCGGGACTCAGGGGCGGGACTCAGGGGCGGGACTCAGGGGCGGCGGCGCCGAGTCAGGGGAAAGGTCAGGGATATAGTCAGAGTCGAACCAAGAGCTCAGGGGCGGGGCTCAGGGGTGGGCTCGGGGGTGGCAGCGCCGGGCGGAGGACAGGTCAAAAACATTAAATCAATGTCGAGCCAGGGACTCAAAGGCTGCCACAGCCTCAGGGTGAGGACAGCGGGTCAAAGGCGCGGGGTCGGGGTAGATGGGTCAGGCTTCTGATCCAGTTCATGGCGCATGATGCACCGATATGCACCATAATCGAACACACGGAAAGCATATAGGTGAATGCTCTGGTGACAACGAGAAGGCAAAGAATAGGAAGGCAGCTGGCTGACATACTTGACTGTACACCCAAGGACATGAACCAGAGCAGAACCAATGCCAACACCGAAAAATACATAAAATAGCTTCAAGAGCATTCTTCTCAGAAGACAGTCTTCGCAAAACGCGTCAGGGTCTGACTCACGGTCAGGAACTGCGTTCAACCGTACCGCTCAATATATAAGTGTGACGTTTTCCAGAGGTTGTCCCATTTGCTGACGACGTTGTCCAGCTTGGTCTTCATCGACGGTGTCTTCTTGCTGAGGGAGTCGTAAATCATCTGCACCTCCTCCAGGGTCGGCTCGTGACGCTGGGAAGACGGCCAAACGCACCCGTCACCGAGAACCAAAGGAGTAAATCGTCCAAGTTACCTATGATTGTCTGCGACAAATATGCGATGGTTTGTCAGCTGCATTCTTCGGAGGCGAGTGTGAGAATTTACCGAGTGAGCAAGGCACTGTAGCACTGCCAAGTCAGTTAACAAGCGAAGACACCCAAATAAACAACACCAAAGCTATCTGCGGTATGCACACGCTAGACATCGCCAACATAAGAATGAAGACATCATTTCATGTTAATGTCAACACATATGTCACTCGATTGTGCACTGCGCAAACAAAGTCGACTTTATTATACGCATTGCAACTCTTCATATGGATGTCCCAAGCAACAAGTAATAAACAGTCGCGCCGTCTTAATGTCAAACCAACGAGCCGTAGCGTTGCAATCTGACAGCACGGTGTGCTTACTCTCTCCGTGCCACAACAGCCATCAGCGCCGACCAGCACGCGCCACCCGGGAGGACGAGCCGCGACCAGACCCCGGACCCCGACAGCCCGGCGGCGGCCTGCTGTCGTCGCGCCCGCCGCTCACCTCCAGCTTGTTCTCCCACTCCTTGTGGGCGACCACGAGCCGCTCGAGGTCGTCGGGCCGGCGCGGGATAGCCTCGCTGCAGCGCTCGGCCAGCTGCCGCTCGGCCGTCTCCAGCTCCACCTCCAGCGACGACACCTTGGTGTTGAACTGGTTCGTCGGGCTCGCTGTCGGGCGCCGTGAGAGAGTGAGCGCGGCCGGTGAGAGGTGAGCGCGGCCGGTGAGCAGGGTGAGCGGGCGCCCGTGGTGCGAGGTATATCAGAGGGGCAGAATGACGTCGATGGCACGCGGCAATGCTACACCTAGCCAGGCCCTGGTTGGGTGTAGCATTGTCGTAGCATTCATAGGATCGTGACGTAAAATGTGGCAAAAATTGCATGTCATCCTTCCGCTGCGAATACATCGATAAGAGGGAGACTCCATGAAACAGCAGGCTGGATGCTGAAGCAAGAGACAAAGTAGCAACAATGCTGTCATACCGACAGCATTTTATTCACACCTCAAAGTCATGAAAAATCGTCTGATGCGCGATCAGCTGATCTACCTAAGCCATCAAAAGTATCCTCATCTCGCAACCATCCAACATACATTTCTCCCCCGCCAGAATACATCACCCCATCCCCGGCCGACCCGCTCCCGCTCCGCACACAGACCCCGCCGGTCCTCACCCTCGGCCGCGAGCCGCTCGAACTCCTCGAACAGGGCGTTGACCTCGTCGATCTCGCGCCGCAGTCGGCGCAGCTGACCGTCGTTCGGGTCGCCCTCCTGGATCAGCTTGCCGGCGTCCTCGTTCAGCGCGCGACGGATGGCGTCGCGCTGCTCCTTGCCCATACCCATGAACTGTAGACGGGGCCGCTCAGGTCAGATCAGGTCAGGTCAGGTCAGACAAGGTCAGGTCAGGTCAGGTCAGGTCAGATCAGGTCGGGTCTGTCAGCTTACCATGGGGCTAGTCCGAACCCCAGGTCAGCCAGGTTCGATGGATTCGAGGCTCGTCCATCGGTAGGTTATAAGCGTCACCACCATTAGCGCTGATGCGGCACGAAGGCACCATCAGCCGCCAATGCGCCTCTAGTACGTGAGCCCACCACAGACCTATCTCGTTGCTGCCAATCCGGTGAAATCATACGCCGAATCACGTCGCGGAGGGAAGGCGGGGTAATGGGTCACGGGGAGCGCTAATGGAGCTCTGCTCGCCGATTCCGTCAGACAGCGTTCACGCCGACTGACCAGACGCGGAGCTGAGCTGTTACGCGTCATTGACATCATCAGAGACCAAGTCCGGCAACAGATATTTCGTCCAAACGCCTGCACGCACAGCGCACCGAGAGGTGCGCCGAAGTCCTTCCCGCTGAGCCACCTCACCTGCTGCAGATCCCAGCTCTTGACCACCTTGATGGTGGCGAAGATCATGTTCTGGCGCATGCGCAGTTGCTTGCGCTGCCACAGCATGATGGACATCTCGTACTGTCGCTTCAGCTTCTCGACGGCGTCGACTGCCTCCTGGTCGGGCGGCGGCAGCAGGAAGCAGACGCTGGGCACCTCGCCCTCCTGGCCGCCCGAGGAGCGCACCACCCACTTGAAGCGCTGGCTGCCGTCCACCAGCGTGCACCGCTCCTGCTTGCGGATCGACATCTGTGGAACGGAGGCGGCCAGGTCACTGCATGCCGAGAGGCCTGAGCTGCGAGACAACCCCTGGGGGGTACGAACGGCAGGTATGATGGGTATCGGTGTGAAATACCTGGGCGGAAGCAGCGACATAGCGCGTGCTGCGTGCGCATGTCCAGGTGTTCGCTGAAAGAAGTCTCATCTAATACTCCATTTCCGGTTGAGTCTCCCACTAAGCAGGACAATTCACCCCCATGCACGTTTAGGCTGATTCTCCAGCGCTAACGTCGCGTTCCGCCGCGATCCCAGTCTGAACAGCGTGCTTCATCGGGTCATGCACAGAAATGCTGCGGGCACCCTACCGCCCTTCCAACGCCGCCCTCAGCCCACCATTCAGACGCCCGCTCGCACTGCGACGCCACGCGCTTAACCCCACTGCCACATGGCCTACGTGGCGGCCCATTCCCCGCCGTCTCCCCGCCGCCCGCTCACATTGGCACTCTTGTAGTTGCAGATGCAGGTGAGCTGGCCGGTGCCGGAGACGCTGGCAGGGTCGCGGCGCTGGCGCTGCGGCGTCAGCTGGTGCGCGCGGTGCTCCAGCGCCTCGATGGCCTCCGACTGCTGCGTCATCTGGTCGCGCAGCTCCTGCATGTCGCGCAGCAGCTGCTCGCCCTCGTCCAGCCCGAAGTCGGTCTGGCTGAATTCTGCATTCAGTCGGTCGTCTTGCCTGAGGGCGGGAGATGGAAGCAGCGGATCAGATGGGCGGTAGCCCGCGGCGCAATAGACCGAAGACGGATGTTTGGCCCTCCGGCGACACTTGTGTCGCTAAAGGGATACAAGTGTCGCTAGGCACGACGGCAAGTGTGGCTGGAACATTTCGCTAGCTAAACATTTGTTCAGTGAATGACATTTGTGGGGTTCTCGACCGCCACACCAGCACGCTTCATCCCGGCGCCACTCACTCGTTGATGACGTGCGCCATCTTGTCGACGTCCTGGAAGAGCTTGCGCGAGACCTGCGCGTGCTTGAGGTGCGTCTCCAGGCAGAGCGTGAGCTGCAGCAACCAGGACCACTGGGTCTGCATGGCGGCCAGGTAGGCCTCCACCGTCTGCGCCGCCGGGTGGTGCTGCGACACCAGCGAGCCGCCCTGGTCCTGGACGGCGTTAAACTGACGCTCGCGCCGCTCTAGCTCGCCCATCAGGTGCTGTAACGGGGGACACGTGTCGTTAAAATGACGTTCACTCCGCTCAGACGACTCAAGATTACTTCCCGTCCCATCCCGCATCGAGTTATGTAACGGAGGAAGAGTGCGTTAACACAGAGCCCATGGCGAGCCGTACCGGGACATGCACGGCAATAATTGGGGAGCACTAAAAAAGAAAAAAACACAATCATATCGTACAACGACCGTCCGTGGTTTCTGACATGGAAGATACAGTCAGGCAACAAATAAGTCATGCACAACGCGGACCTCATCTACCGTAACACGAAAGTGCATGGGAGCCTGCCACCCACTCACTTTATACGGGCCACAAGTGCCTGCAGACATAAAAGAAGAAACATGCAACGTTCCATAAAATGCCCTTCCGGCAAATGCCAAACTGAAGCAGGCGCATTGCGAGTGTCCGTTGCTGTGTGTTTGTGAGCGGAACTGCCAGTGGCTAAGCAACATCGTGCCCGAAATCCTAGTTGAAGCGATCAAAGGAATTGGACCGACGTTAGGCTCGCAGCATCGACACCAGAAAGGGTCCGTGACTGTCTGTGTTCCGCCTGCACCGCGAGCCCAAATCACTTAGACGACAAAGAGACGACGGTGGCGATGTGGGCATCCAACACCACCGGACATCGGCGAGCTCTTAGTCCGATTAAAGAACCGGCGGTCCCGCGACCCCGTCCCGTACCGCAGCAGCTAACGCGGAAAGAAACGGCACCACGGCACGACGCTGTCGCAATCACGCTCGGCTGGCGGTGACAGCTGGATTAGGTCGTCGAGTATACCCTGGGAAAGTCCAGTCCGGTCACGAAAAAGGTCGGGCTGGTGTCATACGACGAACCAGCAAAGTGCATGGCGCGTTGGGTGGCCCGCATGAAGCCCTTGTCCGAGGACAACTTCTGGACGGGGTATGGAGGGGACGCTATGCATTCCTGGGCACGGACCACCCCAGGCACTGAAGGCCGGTCGACCAATGCGGACAGCATCTCTGTACCAGACTGGGGTAAAATGACTCTGGGTCGTTCAGCAGCTTGAACCCGTCCGCAATGCCTGGGCTCTATGACAAAACTCCCACTCCACCAGCCTACGCCAAAAGAACACAAGACGCCCGGCCAGCGTCCGCTGCGCTCATACATCAGCACTGTAATTTCCCTCGCGTGCCGCCGCGCGCACTCCAATTCACGCGCTGTCGGTGCGTGCGACGCCTGCCAACGACAGTGATTTACGAGGACCGCAGGCGCACACCACGGGGTCAACACAGCCGACAGCCGCGTCCGCGCTGACTGGTTCGACGCCCTGGAGTGAAGTGTCTCAGGGGCATTTAGTTTTGCGGTGCTTGACTTAACATAACCAAATCCCTCATTGCATATTTTGAACACAATGCTCTCGTTTTGGAGTGGGAATTTGCTAGTAATAGGTTAACATGGCGTGTCTTGAGCTTGTGTGATGCTTTACTCAACTGCAACACCTCACATTGGGACAAGCATTTGGCGTCAGTGGGCTTCCGCAATTGGCCGAGAAAACCGCGCACCTACTACCGACTCAATCCGCCGGCAGGGGCCGACCCGTCACGGACGGGGAGGGGGGGGGGGGGGCTCAGAACCGGCCGCAGGAGGCGCTGGTGCCGACAGCGGACGGTTATGGGCTTTGTAGATACTAGCTGTGACGTACGTCACCGGGACCGACTCTCGAGTGGAGTCCCAGTTACGCTGCATGGGCGCATCAGCCGCCGCGGAGATCACGGATGCCAGCACACATCGGTCTTCCCGCAGGGCAACGTAACCGCCCTCGCCGCACAGCCCCGCGCCGACAGCTGCACCTCCCTCCCACCCACCGCAGCCGACCTGACCATCACGCCCCAGGGAGCAGCGACAGCGGTCCGGCCGCCGGTCGCGTCCAGGCGCCATCTCCCGGGTCGCGCGCCCGTCCGCCACACTCACCTCGTAGTGCGCTTCGACTTCACGCAGGTCCTGGTTGCGGCTGCTCCAGTCGCGGTTGACCTCGGTCTCCTCCTTCTCGTTCAGCCAGATGAGCTCGTTGGTGGCACCCTGGATGAAGTCGTGCAGGATCATCAGGTCGGAGAGCCGCTTGTTGGAGGTGGACAGCAGGTCGGCGTACGTCTTCTGCAGCTGGCTCAGCAGCCGCATGTACAGCGTCAGCTCCTCGTGGTCGTAGTTGTTCTTGGCGGCCACGCACCGGTCCAGGTTCACCTGGGGAGCAGGGGGACGCTTCAGACGCGCTGGGCCAGCACCAGAGCAGCCTTACGAGCGAACGGGAGCTGAGGCAAAGAAATCCCCTACGTCTGGAGCACCGGCGTCTGGCACACGAAACGGTGTTGCAAATCTTCGCGCCGCCAAAATCAGCTTCAGAACATGCCACGACCACAGCCACATATTCACAAAACGAACGATGGAAATGTTTTTGGAGACCTAGCCCTTATGTGGCCCGTTATAGTACACTGCCTGACCATTTAGCTCCCGTCAATCATGGGAGCCGGACACCTGGCGTTCCCCCCACCCCGAGGCGACGCCCACCAGTACCGCGGCCGCTGCCGACCCACTGCTGCATCGCCGACCGGCCCGCCAAGAGCGCAGGGCGGGAGGACGGGCGCGTACCTGGAACTGGTCGATGACCTTGTGCTCTTTGTGGTGCGAGTCCAGCTCCTCTTGGCACGTCTGCAGGTCGTGGCCGTACTCGGCCTCGTGTATCCGTTCCTGCCGAGCCGCACGCGCGGGTCACGGACGGGTCCAATGCGGGGCGCCAGGGGAGGTCGGTCATGCCGAGGGGACGTGCGACAGGTCCGGGCGGGTGCTGTTCGCTGCACGCCCGGCTGGAATCCCGGCGGCGGCGCCGGGGGGCGTCGCGGCCGTCACAGCCAGACGAGGCGCGGGCCCGCTCGTATCGACAATCGTTACCGCGGGGATGACCGCGGACTAGCGCTTGGGATATTGCCGCAGGCGGAGATGGAGCATGCAAAGATGACCTACTTGGGAAATGCATAAAGATGAGAGAAAATGCAACGCGCTGGAAATGGCTGAGCGTATGACGGAATATTCTGGGGTTACGAAGAGCCGGAGAGCGGCGACAAGAAAACACGCCATACAAAAACGTCTCCACCACGGTCTTTTTTTTGGAAACTCTTATCATGACCGATTCCAAACACTCACGCGGGAACTCACCACCTTCTCATTGCCACACTTAAGGCACTCCTGCTTAATTCCCCTCCAGGCACTCCCACAGGAGCTCACCAGCCGCCACTTAAGCTACTCACGGCGCTCGTGTCTTGATCCCATCTGGGCACTCCCACGGGTACTCACCAGCCTCTCATTGACCCACTCGAGGCACTCCCACGGGCACTCACCAGCCTCTCCTTGACCCACTCGAGGCACTCCTGCAGGAAGCGGAAGTTCTCGTCCGTCTCGGTCAGCCGCCGCAGCATCGTCTCGGGGTCCTCGGTGCTCCGCTTGCTCAGCGGCAGCAGAAGCGTGTCCTGCCGCACAGACACCGATCGTCACGACAAGTCGGAGGAGGTGGAACGGTCGCAGGTGTGGACGCCCGGCGACGGGCTCAGCCGCCGCGAGAAGGCGGCCTACAGTCCCAGGTCCGCGGAACGGCATCCACCTCTGCGGCGCGAAATTCACTAGGTTTAGATTTTTCCGATGCATTAAGGGAGTTAAAGTGGCAGCTCAATCTGGTCGACAAAAAGAATGTATGGTACATCGATGTGTACGTTGGACCAAAATATATTTCTAAAAACCAAACGTGGGCACGCTTTAAGGAATGATAGATGACGGCGTCATTTTGCAATAGCCACCAAGAAACCACCGCTGCAGTCCTAACGGCGCCAGTTCCGACGTCTGCGGTCCCGCAGCCCAATCCGCGCCGTCACCCGCAGCCCACCGCCACCGGCAGCGAGCCCGGCGGCTGACCGCGACACTCCACCCGGCCGGGGTCAGCCAGCACACGCCCCGGGACCGCGGCCGGCCCGCCCGGCAGCGGGTGACCCCGGGGTGAGGCGGCCGCGGACCAGGTCAGTGGCGCGGCGACGGTGGACAGAACGGCCCGGGTGCGCCGCGGCACGCCCCCTGGCAACGACCCGCTGCGAACGTTGGCTGGCCCTCGTCTGTGCTGAGGGCTACGTGCTTTTTGTGGGTGTGCAAGACCCTTTAGTTAGCGGTGTTAACGGCTAGTTGACGCGGGCTACGTGCAATCTATTGCGACGTCTTGCGTTGCGTGTCAGTTGGTACCATGCGGGCCGTGCGGTGATGAAAGATGTTTCCAGTTGCGTGCCTCGACGTGCGCACCTCTCCCCGCGCGCTCGCTCCCGCGACAAACCACGTCATCAATTTCCCTAACCATTACCGTGACGGTGTCGACTGTACCTCCCCTCCCATCATTCCACCCCACGTGACGCCCGGCGCCACGGTCGGCCGCGGCTCGCCGCGCAGCGGGGCAGCAAGCGCACCTGCATCGTGGTGTGCACGGTCATCCACTTGTCGTGCAGCTGCTGGACGCCGCGGTAGAGCTCGGGCGCCTGCGGCTGCCGGCCCTCCTGCAGCGTGTTCACGTCCGAGAACAGCGACTTGATCGTCTCCTCGATCTGCACTAACTCGTGGTCGATCTGCGGCAGAGAGCGGGGCGTTAGACGGCAATGTAGAGTGATCTGTGTGGGAGAGGAGCCGCGCGTCCAGGAGGCAACACCGAGGGAGGGTGGCGTCGGCATGCGTCCGTGAGAGAGAAGGCCAGTGGGACGGTGACGCGCCACAAGAGCATCAATCGTCAATTCGACGTGGCGGCGACACGCATGACAGAGAGTGATACCAGGCGAACTGTCACGGCACATAGGCGTGTGCCTAAATCTCGTATCTCGCCGTCTCGTCTCCCAAGCCATCACTGAGCCATGAGGTCACCCAATCTGCGACAGCCCACGCGCCAGCGTCGCCAGAGTGTGAACTGGCCTCGGGGCAACCGGCTGCCGAACACCGGGCGCGCGACTTCGGAAAGGTCAGACAAGTCTCTCGACAGCAGCCGCCGCCGGCCAGACAAGCCTAATCCCCTCATCGAACTCGGCTCACGCCCGGCCCTGCGCCGCCGAGCCCGGCCATGCATGCGGGAGCGGATTGACATCGGTTTACACTCTCAAGAATAATCAACCCCTCCGCGGGCGCCGCTGCCACTAAACCACCGCTGCTTTGACAGCGCCCGAGCCATGCATCACACCCGGCGTCACTCCGCGGCGCCCCTCCCTCTCCTGATCGCGGGTCGGCGCTCCAGGTCACCGTCACACCAGCTGGACCGACCCCCGGCGGCCTCGCCGACCGGACGGCGTGCCTCACGCCTCTCCCTCGCCTGACGCCGGTCGGCGCTCCGGGTCACTGTCACACCAGCTGGACCGGCCCCGGCGGCCTCGCCGACCGCACGGCGTGCCGGCATCACGCCCCTCCCTCGCCTGACCCCGGTCGGCGCTCCGGGTCACTGTCACACCAGCTGGACCGGCCCCGGCGGCCTCGCCGACCGCACGGCGTGCCGGCGCCGCGCCCCTCCCTCGCCTGACCCCGGTCGGCGCTCCGGGTCACTGTCACACCAGCCGGACCGACCCTCGGCGGCCTCGCCGACCGGACGGCGTGCCGGCGTCACGAGCCAGGACGCCGCCGCCGAGAGCCGGGCGGGGCCGTCCGCCGACGCGGCCGTCTCAATGTGAGGCATCGCCCAGCAATTGTCGTCGTCGACGGCAGTTAAGCGCGTACGTGTCCGGCTGGAGGACGGACGCAGCCGGCCGGGTCGAGCGCGAGCTGGACCGGATCGTAAAACTCAGCCAAGGATCAAGTCGGGAGGCCGGAAGGATGACGCGTCAGCCCGGGGAGGCCATGAGACGGGTCACGCGACGGGTCGACACGGCCTGAGAGGCGCGGGTGCGTGCCGAGAACACGATCGACGGTGGAGCGCGCTCACCTCTTGCCAGGAGTTCATGGTGGCCGCTGACCCACGTCCACCGTCGTCCCTTACTCGGCCTCTCAGCTCAACGCCCTTCGCCTAACACACCGCGACATGCGGCAACCGCTCGCAATGTACCATCCTAGTGAGCTTGGCCACTTCGTTCCACCTTCCCGTAAGGCACGTCACCATTCGCCACCACGTCCGCCGCCCAACACAGCACCCGTCGCTCATCACAGCGCGCCCTCCTCCACACACAGCGGCACAGCGCCGCGTCCGTCACAGCAGATTGTGTGCCAGCCGACGGGCGAGTGCAGCCGCGGCCGCCGGTGCCGTCGGCCACACGCGGCCGGCGCGGCACTCGTGACCGCGGCCCGTTCGGTCGCGCCGCCGCCGCCGCAGTGGCCGCCCGGTCAGGGGTGGGGCCGGCGCGGTCGGGCCGGCCGTGCGAAAAAGGCCGGCGGGCGCCGCCCGCAGCGGCCGTTTAGCGCCGGCCGCGCCGCACCGGCCGGCGGTGATCCTGCGTAAATGGCGCCGTCCGCTGCCGCGCCGGTGCCGTCACGCTCGCGGCGCTGATTTAGAGGTCTGATTCGGCGCTGGGTGCTGGCGCCTGGTCACGGTTATCACCGGCCGCCGGTGGGAGCCCGAGGTCGGCTCGCGCACGCACCGCCGGCTGACGGAGGTCAGCCGTCGCACCCGCTGACGGCTGCAGACATCGGAGGCTATTGTCCGGCGTAAAGCGACTGAGACAAAGGCGGGGGCTTCCGCTAGCTGACACGTACAGCTGCTCGCTTCTACCGCGTAACTCGGCGGCCCGTTTTACCACGCGCTGACGGGAGCGGTTGTCAGTGTCCGCGGCGGTACACAGATGTTAGCTTCACAGCTTACTGACTACGGCACGCGTCCCTGTCCGGTGTCCGCTAGCCCGCGCTGGCGTCTCGCGCCGTACACAGGCTGCATGATGCAGTCCCTATATGAAGACTTCTGTCGAGACAATGGCCGGCTTACTAGCTCACTGGGTGTTTCTGCACGAATAACAGCTTTCTTCTGCACCACTTACAGTCTTCTTTTGCACGAACGCTGCATCTTCCGCACATCACTAGCTGCCCCAACGCTTTGCAATCGCGCATGCAGCACAATTTCTAACCTTCCTGAAAACGCAAGTATCAGAGAAGAGAGGCAAACCAGCAGGACTGACAAGGACGATGAGGACGACGGACTGCGCCGGGCAGGCATCTCATGCTGGCGATGGCGGCCTTCCGCGTCAGTGCCGAGGGCGGCGGCTCGCAGGCGGCTCACCTTCTCGCAGTTCTGCTTCACCTCGGCCGGCTTCAGGCGGGCCGACCGCTTCGCCTCGTCTCGGATTCGCTGCTCGACGCCGTCCAGGCGCCGGTCGGTCGCTCTCGTCTCCCGCATCACCTGGCGGGGCGCGGGCGGGTGTCAAGGTCAGGTCACCGCGGTCGGTCATCACCCGACGCCAGACCGGCACGGCTCTCTCTCGCAGAGATAGTGGAGAAGCACCGACCAGTTACTAACGCCAAAGACGACGCCACAGACGCCAAGTCACACGCGCGGCGCTACGGGATAGCGGAGAAGCGTCGGCAAGTTACCGCTCCGCGAGTATCGACGGCGAGTGACGAGCGAGTGGGATTACATTCTGGAATGACAGAGGATCCGACAGCGGCGATAGCAATCCTGGGCCCACGATCCGGCTCGAGCCATCAGGCTTTTAGCGTCGCGGTCGGGAGATCTGGCGTAATCCCAGTCGATTCCCATCAACCTGTCTCTATAAAGAGCACTCAAACGCGACGCTCCAGTCCCGCCCATCACCTGTCGAACCCTCGCCGTCCTCCTCCCAGCCGACATCCGCCGCGGCGCCCCGGTCTCTACCGCCCCCCCCCCCCCCTTCCAGCCGACAGCCGTCGCGGCGCCCCGGTCTCCATCGTCCTCCCTCCAGCCGACAGCCGCCGCGGCGCCCCGGTCTCTACCGCCCCCCCCCCCCCCCCCCCCCTTCCAGCCGACAGCCGCCGCGGCGCCCCGATCTCTACCGTCCCCCCTCCCAGCCGACAGCCGCCGCGGCGCCTCGGTCTCTACCGTCCCCCTCCCAGCCGACAGCCGCCGCGGCGCCCCGATCTCTACCGTCCCCCCCCCCCCTCCCAGCCGACAGCCGCCGCGGCGCCTCGGTCTCTACCACCCCCTCCCAGCCGACAGCCGCCACGGTGCCACGGTCTCCGCCGTCCTCACCTTCTCGGCGAGCCGCTGCAGCCGCTCCATTGCGTTGATCTCATCGTCGATCGCCTGCTGCCGCTCCTGCAGCGCCTGCAGCATCAGCGCCCAGCTGCGCTCCAGCGCCGGCCCGTGCAGCTCCGGCTCCAGCTCCGCCTGGCCCAGGTCCGGACGCGGACGCTGAAACGACAGTCGAGATGCGGTGATGAGGCCCCGATGGAGGTCTCGTGCCGTCGCGGGGTTTGTCTGAAGGAGCGGTTAGCGTGATGGCGTGCATTGCGATGGCGATGGCTGTTTGTTGTTTTTGATAGTTGATGTCTGTTTGTTGATGTTTGTGCGGAGGGGTTTGCGTGGAGGAGTTCGCATGAAGGGGATAGAGAAGTTTGCGTGAAAGGGGTTCGCGGGGGTTTATGTGGAGGGGTCTGCGAGGGGTTTGCGAGCGGTTTGCGAGGGGTTCGCACGAAGGATTTTGTGTGAGGGGTTTTACGTGGAGGGATCTGCGAGGGTTTGTGTGGAGGTTTGCGTGAGAGCGGCGTTTGCGTGATGGAGAAATGCGTGTGGCGGCCAAAAATCGTGGTGGACCCGTCAGACCGAAATAATGGCGCGGTTTGTCTGGCAGTCCTGTTGCCGCCATGGCGAGATCTTTGTTGAGGCGTGGTTTGTGGGACAACGGCGGGCTCTGCTCGTGATAGATTGGACCGAAAGAGCAGGGTTTGCGTGATGGAGGTGCTCGCACGACCAAGGCTGTCGGATGTATTCCCGCGTTGACCTCCAGTGTGTCCCGTAAATGCCGAATTGCACGTTGTCATTGGTGGCTATGGCCACAACCGAACCCGCCTGTGCAATAACTGACGGAAATACAAAGCTCTTTTTCCGACAAAATGACAGGAGCGCAGATAAATCGACGCTTTAACGGCCCATTGTCACACATGCGTCGGTTTCATATCAATCAGCACTCACGTGTACCCGGCCTCGCATACGAAATCGCTCAGTCATCACTGACATTTAAATTGCGCGTTTGCTCGCAGTGCCTGGCTAAAACTCGGTGCAGTGGGCGGACCTGACCTTCCGAAAAATTTTCCCAGTAATCAGCACCAGCCAATTATTCCAATCAAAAATCCAGGTTCCGATGCTTCCGAACACATTGCCTTATCGAGAAGAAAGGGAGTGCCTGCTTTAAGCAGCACCCACGCCATTACGCTATCTCCTACTAAGATCGCAGTAGCCGGCCCTATCTGCCACGCCTTTGATTGCGTCACCACCGACAGCCTATCATCCGCACGCGTCCGCCCCTACCGCTACGATCCCCACCGACAAACAAACGCCCTGCCGCCTCCGGTCCAACCCTCCTCGGCACCTCGTTCTCGACTTGTGGCCCTCTCTCCCTCTCAATCCCGCGCGCGGTCCATTCGAGGAGCTGATTGCATCTACAACTCACTCGGCGAGGCACCCGCCGGCCGCAGCCCGCCTCCCGATATAGCCAGCTCAAAACAAACAGCATCTGCGGGGCGGAGGTGCCCGCGGCGCCATACATAATTCAGGGTGCGCCCATGCCGCGTGCGCCCGCCACATTCACTTACGGCCAGAGCTGAGCCCGGCCGGCACCGGCGGCGCGGCTGACGGCCGGCGAATAATTGGGGGCAGGACCCTCAGTCGGAAACACGCGACTGTCTGTGTTAGCTGGCAAGAGCACCGGGTTGTTCGTAACAGTAGGGCGGTCGATCTATGGGGAGCCGCACAGCCGATGGGCAAACTACGTGACGGGGATCAAAAGATGATATCATACACACAAAAACTCTGCGATATTGTTTGCTGTTGTTCTGGAATATGCTTCAATTGTGTTTCGAGTCCCTTTTTATCTAGTAACCGTTGGTTGAGGAAAGCTTTCCATAAAAACAAACACCACGGCACAACGCCGGCCGATCAAAAGGCGAGGGATGCTCAATGATCTATGCATTCCCGAGACGACGTTTTGAATCGACTCAGTCAAAACTCGATCTCAGTCAATAACAACTCCCATTAAGATGTTATGATACAAGGCCACTGACAAATAAGTTAACCGCCCATTTATCTATCACATTCGCAGACCGCACCACGCCCCAATAGAAAACCTTGTAGACTCTAAACAGTGATTAGGACAGATCGCTAACATTCAGAACTTTCGCCAAACAGCCAAGAACCCGGAGTAGGATGGCCTCAAATAGCCGGAGTTTACAATGTCCTCGCCCACTCGAGTCGACAGCTTACAAACGTCCCAATATTTCACGTGGACCCCCGCCTCCGCCGCGTCAGCGGAGCATATTTATCCGCCAGCTGAGCTCCGAAACATCGCGTAAACGTGCAGACCTCGAAAGACATTGGCAACGAAACCCTCCAGCTTCCATCCCCTGAACATCAACAAACTGGAGCGGTTAAGCGCGGCCACCGGTCCCACCGAACGCGCACGATTCCGCTGTTGTGAAGGCTGCACATCCGGCCGGGTTTGCGCCCGGAACGCCGCCACCCCGTCACCCGACCTTGACCCCAGGCGAGCACAACAATGCGGTCTCTCCGCCGTCCTCCTTCGGCGAGCCCACACGGCCGACGCGGCCCGCAGCCGCCCGAGAGAAGCGACGCCCTATGCCTGAGCACGCGCCGCGTGTGAGGCCACGAACCAAGGCACGCCGCAGGCTCCACAGAGCACGCTCGTCCCTCACGGCTCGACGCACGTTCCCCGGCGGCGGGCAGCGAAACAAGGGACAACGGTCCTCCGCGCTCCAGCGCCTTCAGGGCGCTCCAAAGGTCGCCCGCGGTTGCACGGCGTGAGCGATCGGTATAAATCATGGAAGCAGGGCAATCTAAATACCCCCATGGACGCGATATGAATAAGGTCCACGGGATTGTGCACATAAGTTATTCCCGGCGCCGGCTGAGATCAGAAGTGATAGCCTTGGGAACATCTGCAGCGGTCCGACCTCCGCTGATTTGCATGCATATCTTCCATTTTAAATCGGAGCGTCGGCACCAGGCAGCGCCACCGGCTAATCCCGCGGCCGACGCGGTCCGAGACAAGTTCATGGCCGACGCGGCTGCCGCATATCCGGAGAAGACGAGCCGGCGGCGGACCGTGGACTCAGCCGGTGGCGGTGGGACGCTGAGCAAAGATTCAGAGCTGCTCAGAGTGAGAGATCCGGAACTATTGCAAACAGCTGTTTTGGGGTGCCCAGAGACGTTTTAAGATTTAGTACGATTTAAGGTTTAAGAGAATTACAAATGTTTGGCGTCAAAGAGAACACAACATGACTATCACAATATGACTTAAATGACAAAAAAGTACAAAAATAGAAGACAAAAACATAACACAAAAGAGCAAGAAAAAAAACAATATAAAAATGAATACAAAACACCATTCGCGTGGCAAAGCGACACCAAGCCAGCCACTCAAACAGCTCGAGCATCTATAAACACAGTACGCCGGATGGCTGGTCCCTCCCTCGCGCGCGAGCTCACCTCGAGCTGCTGGTAGGCGGCGGTGAGCCGGCGAAGCTCGTTTTGCCGGGGCGGCACGTCGTGCGTGCGGAACATCTTGGTCTCGGTGAGCAGGTGGCGCAGCTCCACCAGCGAGGCGGGCAGGCTGCGGTCCTGCAGCCGGGCCGTCTGCTGCCGCAGCCACTGGTTCAGCCGCGAGGCGCTCTCCCGGTACTCGGACTGCACGCGCTGCGCCTCCTGCGGCGGGGCAGCGGACGCGTCACCGGTGCGGTCAGGTCAGGGGGCAGGTCAGAGGTCAGTGCGGGAGTCACGTTTGGGATCAGGTCGTGGGTCTGCTCGCGGGTGCGGTTATGGGTGCGGTCAGGTCAGGATGACGTCAGCGATCTGTTCCGGGGCTGGGTCAGGTTCAGGTCAGGGGTCAGATAAGGTCAGGTCATGGATAAGGGGTTAAGTGCGGCGTGAGATCCCGGGCCATGTCAGGGGTCAGGTCAAAGGCTGGCGCCGCCGGCTTGAGGCAGGGCAGGGCCGCGCCATTGATGAAGGCCAGTGTCAGCCAAATGGCAGAGTCAGACGCCGGCAAGGCCGCCGGCGTGGTTCGGTCGGCGGCGGGTCCGATCAGGGGGCTGGCAGGGTAGGGTGGCGTTACCGACCGCGGAAGGGCCGGACCGGTGGCCGGCCCTTCCGCCGGGGAGGCTGGCTGGAGGCGGGGTCGGTTCACACACCGGGTCGGTCGGGGCGGGTACTATTCAGTCACATGGGACATATCGGTCACGTGGACCATATGGGTCACATGGGGCACATTAGCCAGATCACATCACCGCCAGAGTTGCTGGTCGAATCGAGCCAGGTCAGGTGACTGATCTGGTGCGAGGAGCCGCCAGCCTCAGACGGAGTGCCGTGCCCGATCAGACCGGACGTCTAAATGACGGGGTAAAAAACGTGTCACGTGGGGTCACCGCGTCCACTCATCGGCCAGAATCCGCGGTCTGAGCCAGCAGACCATGTCGAGGACAGGGTCACTGTCCCTTCCATCAGCGAACACGATCATCTGGCTAACGAGCTGCCCAGGTCACATGACTCGGAAGGTCCCGACTCTTCACCCATCCTGATCAGCCGGCGGAGGAGCCGGGTCCTGTCACCACTCCATCTGTCGGCCCCAAACGCATGAGATTCACCGTCTCGCACCAGTGGGACCCACTCACACCAGCAACAGCCGCCGGCATTCGCCCATTCTCCGGCACGCAAGTCGTGAGCCGGCGTCACCCGACGGCGAGGACTAGCCGAACCGCGCAGAGCGTGGCCAGGGGTGCGGCGACGGAACAGAGCAGGGCACTGAAGTCTGAACAAGACGAGGGTGAGAAGCGCGCAAGGTCCCCCGCGGCGTACCGAGCGGATGAATGATTCTGGGGCGCACTGGGATCCCACTGATTCTGGTGGCTGGTGGATCCGACCACACCACTGCGTGCGCGGGTTCGTCGCACATGCAGTTCACCCGCGGGAGCCCGTCGCTGGGAGAAACAAGCGCCACACCCATGGTGGTGCACGGCGCCAGACATTGTTTTTCTTGCAAGCAACCTGTGTCCGAAACCCATGGAGCCCCAGTTGTACACACCACCCCCACCCCTCACACCCTCCTCCCACACCACCCCGCCTCTAAAGCGCCTCCGGGGAGGGAGGGACCACGCGTGACCGACGAGCCGTCGGAGCAGGCGCCGCCGTCCCAGTCACGAGCGCCACCAGCACGCGCAGCTGGCGGTCGGGCGGGAGACACGAGGGCGTCATCTCCCGGCCGAGCGCATACCAATTAGCGAGCGCTCCACGCCCGTCAGTGTGCGGCCAGCACTCCAAACGTCCAAACGTCATGCCAACAGACGCCCTGGTGTCCCAGATATGTATCGGGCGACCGGTTTTCGGGCGGTGCACCGAACGGCGCGAGGACGCCGCTGTCCCGGCGGCCGCGCATCGCCAAACGACAGGCTTCGCCGTTCGCCGTCGCGCCAGACCAACCGACGGCATCTGGCGGCGTCCTGGCACACGCTGGCACGTCCCTGATGTCCCTGCGGACCGACTATTCTCCGGCGCGGCGGAGCGGACGCCCGGCGCGTGAGCTCCCTCGCCCTACCCTCTCCGCGGGTGGAGATGACAGCGTCTCGCAGTTCACGGCGCCGAGAGCCTCCGCCGGCGCCATCCCCACATGGCGGGAGCGGGCGTCGGCGTGTTATGTTAACGGCGCGCCGGGACAGGGACGATGTTCCTGTCAGCGGCCGCCTCCTGTCCTCGCTGTCCCGATCCGTCCCGAGCAGACAGGTCCCGGTGTCGGCGGCGTGTCTGGCTCCTTTGTCTCCAGACGGGGCGAACACGTGTAACCCCAGCCACAGGCGGGGGTCTCTGCCCGCCCGGTCGGGGAGACACGAAGTGTTACCCCCGAATCTCTGGGTCCTGGGCCAAGGCTCGTTGCTTACGTCAGGTATGAAGGTATGACAGCGGGAGCAGAGACACGCACAGAAGAGACAATGTCACCTTGCCTCTAAGCGGATCACGTCAATTAGATACGACCAGATAACGAGAACACGCGGATGATCTCAGTTCAGGGTCCAGCTGTATCCTCTGCGCACACATACGCGTGGTATCACGCGACGGCGTCTCGATGATTTGGGGTTTGGGGTGCACCGACTACGCTGGTCATATGACGCCCAAGCGAAGGCGTCTCACTCGGGCACAGGATATCCAGTCCACGAGAGGAGAGGGGGTCTTGGGCCGTGTCTGTCCTCGGCCGCCGCCCGGAGGACGCTTGTGGCCAGCACTCAGCACACGCTGTCGGCCGCGACCCTCCAACTGCGGGTACTCAAGACTACCAGGCTGAAACATGCCCCGTGACTGCGGTAAGGGTCCCTGCAGCCCGCCCGAGCCCCAATACTCACCCCGTCGAACAGGGGGTGCTCGGCCGGCGGCTGCGGGAACACGTCGTACAGCGAGCTGACGTAGGTCAGCACCGACTTGTCGTCCGGGTCCGGCGTGTCGACATCTGAAACACGGCCGCACAGCTCCAGAACAGGCCGGCCGGCAGGCGGCGGCGATCACTCACTGTCGTTCACTGTGCGATGAACGCGGACGGCTCACGAGTGTCCACGCAAGATAAACCCATGCGCTGCGTGAACACACCCACCGTGAATTTGGTGCTCTTTTAAGGTCGTGTATGGTTGTCTTCGAGAGCACGTAGCAAAGCGACAATTGGAGGGCGCACAATCACGCAAGTAAGCACACGCCCATAAACACGTCGAGCGACGCCACGGTTGCGAACATGAAATACGGTGGGCACAGGCGATTATGGAGCGTGGTAAGAAGAGATGAAGAGGCCGCGTGTGGAGCTGCTGCGTCGAAATTCTACCTGCACCAGTATAATTGTTTCCAACTAACCACCGACCGCATCATCGACCGACTGCGCTGCCTACCGTTCCACATTCCAATGCCAGAGAGCTTCCTTCCGCAGCGCGTGACAGCGCCCTCCCCCCCCCCCCCCCCCCTCCACCACACATACACACACCTGTCCCGACCTCGTGATCGGGCCTCCAATCGCGCGTCGGGAGTCGTCTCACGACTCGACCACTACCGCGGCTGCCCCCCCCCCCCCCCCCCGGCCCTTGAGATACCATCACATCGGCATCGGGGGCCGCCGCGCACCCGGCGCGGTCTTGTCCCACCCGTCATCGTCACGCCGTCACGCCGTCATGCTCTCACGCGACGTGCCCGCCGTCGCGCGGCTGGGTCGTCATATGACGTCTGCGTAGGACGCTGGTGCTCTGCAGGGAAGCGGCCGGCCGCCCACCGTAGCGGGGGCGTCACGTCTGCCCTAATGACCGAACGGCCCGGGCCTCTCCCGGCGTCCGCACGCCTCCACCAGCGCGCTATCCCTCCCATCTATCCGTTTCGCCAATAATCACTGCCACATCCAAAGTATCGACTAATTTCTAATCAATTATCGGCGGTGGGCGGACGTGGTGACGTCAGCTGGCGCCGACAGCTCGACCCACGCTGCCCGGCGCACGCATCGGCTCTGAATACAAGAGGGCAGCACACGACCGGGTGACGTCATGGCTGCAGCGGCCGCCGCGACCAACTGGCACCAAAACAACGCCGCCGCAGCCTCCTCCGGCGGTCGGGGGCCCTGCGACGCCCCCGAGGGCTTGTCTATCGCACAAAGGCGTGATCGGTACCGTCCGGATTCGCGCACGACTCTCCGGAATCGGGGGATCGGCTGATTGCGTGGCACGTGCTGCGCGCCGGCCCGCCGGGCCTGCGCGCAGATCTGGCGGATTGGCTCGGAACGCGGCGGCGGCGGGCTGCGGCACTTTCGGTGGCCGCGTGTGAGCAGGACCGAGGACGCGGTGCCGTCATGATCGCAGGGAACGCCGCGCCGGGAGCCGAGCACCTCATCGCAAAGTCGACTGCGCGGCGAGGTAACAGTCGGGGCGGGACCGCACCCTGGGCGCGAATCGTGAGCGCATGAATCGGCGCGGTCCACCACTTCGGACTGTACCTACATCCTCAGTACCGTAGTTACCATAACGTCAAACTTTCGAAATGGCAGTGCCAACTGTTTCCGTTGTTAGGCATCGTGGCCATGATTATCGGAAAAAATAATTTTCCGAACGGTACTTCGGTTGTTAGCGGATACATAAAGCCCCAAAACAAGGGCAGCCCACAATAAAACCGTTCACGAGTCGTCATTTCGTTGGAAATGTTCCGCAGCTGGCGCCGACCGAGAAACAGGTCATCAAGTCGTCAAGCTGTGCTAATGAGGCTCGTAAACGTCCAGAGAGTGTCTCTGCGGGTTCGCAATTGATCGACAGCAAATGGATCACAAATGGAGTCGCTGGCAGGCCATCTTTACTTGTCAGCGGCGCTGTCTGCTTCTGCGGCCCACTAACCAGTGTGACTGGCACGCATGCGGTGTTCAAATGATAGCCCTATGAAAGCCCTATGAAAAATAAATGAAAGCCCTATGAATGTGGCTAGGTTGCAGGCCCATCAAGGGCATAGCGCACGATAAACCAGTTTCGCCCTCGCAGAACACGGCTACTTTAAACACAGGCGTTCGCCCTGGGCGCTGCAGTTCAACCGGACCGTAAGAATCGTCTCGAAGGGACGGGTTAACGGTTCAATGGCCGGTCCTGTTCTGTAACCAGCTGGCCATCATTGTATGCTAGCAGTTCCGCTTACAAGCTGAAGGACGCTCGCTGTTCGGTTTGACCGGGATCAGAGCCGGGATCAGAGCCGGGATCAGAGCCGGGATCAGAGCCGGGATTGGCCCGGATCAGAGCCCTTGCAGCCAGCGCTGGCCATCGAGAGAGGTGCGTGGTGAGGCAGATACCGCGGCCATTATGAGAGATCTCGGTTAGCGAGTCTCACCCCGCACTGGGAGCCCTGCTTGAGGCTTGTGCGCGCGCTCGGGCGGGGCTACTGCCGGGGCTGGGCACTTAGCCAGCTCAAGGCTGATAGCCGCATCCCCTGGAGGGGCGTGCCGTGCGAGGATTCAGGACAAAACATCGAGTGTGAGAAGAACGGGGCGGATACAGCCCGCTGCTGTGGGCTTCGTCCAAGGCTAACCGCACTTCCCTGCCGAGATAGCCTCTGGACCTCCACAGCTGCACCCTTCTCTTCCCTCGAGCCCCGTCCCAACCCCTCCGCCGCAGGCTGGGCTGGGGCTGGCGTGGTGGGAGCCGTCGGCGGTCACCAGGTGTGCCCCGCCAGCCCCGGCCGCCGCCCGGCCCGGCCGAGACCGGCCGTCTCTGGCCGGCGCAGCGCGTGGGTCGCAAGGCCGACCGAGCGACCTCCGCCCTGCCCCGGCGTACTCGGGCCGCCCACACGGCCCGCCCGGCAGCCGCCGACAGGTGGCCGCCGACGGCGAGCGCGCGGTCGGCCGGCCGGTGTCCGGGGGCGCGGGCAGGCGGGGCCGCCGTTCGGCGCGCGCAGACGCGCCTCGAGGATTCGTGGAGACGTTACGGGGATGTGTAGTCTAGACTGGTGCATCCGGGGCCTGGCGGTTCCATTTAGAGCCCCCCCCCCCCCCCCCCCCGAGGCCAGCCGTGTGGACCTGAGAATGACCCACGCAATGATGGACCGCGGGTAACAAGAGAACTGCGCGGAAATACAGGGGTGAAGACGATTTAGCAAAAGGACTGTGATTCAGCACAGAGGACATGATTCAAAGGTGAAGAGAAGACCCCATGATTCAAAGGCCAACAGTTAACGACTCAGGGGAGAGGAAACCATGATTCAAGGGGCGAACGATAGTGATTCAGGTGGCGAGACAAGGAACCGCTCGGTCCCACCCGCCGTGCGCCGCGCCCGGGGCGGCCGCGTCTGAGTCAGGAGCGGCGTCCTCCTGTGTCGGCGCCGGCACCCTCCGCCGTGGGCGGGGTCTGATGATGCCAGACTTCTCCCGGCGCCGCGCGTCAGGGCGCCGCTAATGAGCGAGCGCGGCCCACCCGGCCGGCCTGTGTCAGCGCTGCCTACCCCGCGGCCCGCACGCCGCACATGTGTCGACGCACACACCTGCGCGTGCACCTGCACACGCACGCGCCGGCGCGCTAACTTAACACCGGATCGGGGTCATGGTCGCCAACAGGAAGCTAAGGTAGGCTTCGCTGGCAACAGGTCACAGCAGGATCCCCTCAGGAAGCCTTGCATTCACGATGTTATCATTTCGGTTCTGGTTGTGATCTAATCATCAACGGGTGTCATCCCATGATAGATGGAATCATGAATGCAAGTGCACGTGGTTCCCCACACCCTGCACACACCAGGCGCGAACTCCATGACCAGCCCAAACCCCAGCTGGCGTGCACGAAGGCGTTAAGGCGTATGGCTCTATTTCGAGTCGGCCCGCCGCCGGGCACGGCACAGTGGCGTCGCAGGACCGGTTCGGCGCGCTCGCGGGGCCCGCCGGCCCGAAGTGCGTGACGAGCCGGCGCCGGCCCAAACATGGGCCCGGCAGCCGACTCCCGCCGCGACGTCACAGCGGGCGTTTGGGCGGACCGCGCCGCGCGCCGCTGGGCGACTCGTCACCACCTCCGCCGCCGCCGCCGCCGCCGCCGCCGCCACCGCCGCCGCAAGGTCGCTCGTGCGGAGCTGTGCACTGTGCTCATTCATGGCGAGCGAGCGTGCTCGGGACTGCTTGACCGCGAGCGGGGGTCACGCGCGCGCTGGACGTCCCCGCTCCGCCGGCCAAATACGGCAGCAGCGGCGGCGGCGGCGGCGGCGGCGCTCGGACACTGGCGAGGGAGGGGAGGGCAGGGTGGAGCGCGCAGTTTCCATTGCTGGCGCCGCCGTCTCGCCGACTGGCACCGGCCAAGTGCGGCGTTGCACGGGTGCGGGAGAAGGGCGACGGGCGCGAGGATCGGTCGCCGTGGATTTTCCAGGGAGAGGCCTATCTCGGGCGCATCTCTCTGTCGCCGCGAGAGGGCTATCTGCTGGGACTCCAAGGCAAAAATATATGGTATGAGATAACGAAGGAGTTTACCAACTGCATAGCATGCCACTGTCAGGGGTAACCGGACTGGACAGAGGCCTTTTGGCAGACATGGTGAGAGGCGGCCAATCCTCGGTCACGGGTCAAGAAAGGTCATGGCCATGAACTGGCCGCGGGCCCAAGCGACCGAGCTAACCCAGTGAGTGTATTCCATCTCCACGACCGCGACTGGAGGCCATTTTCCGGACGAGTCCACATGAGCACCGCTGATGTCCCCTGCGCCGAGATTTGGAAATGGACGCCAGCTGCCGAGTCATGTATGGAGCTTTAATGTGCTTTCGTCTACCACCAAGGTATTGATGCCGACGATAGCGGTCATTCGGGTGATGGATGTCGTCCTCGCACGCTGGGAATCTGAATAAAAACGGTTGATAGGCAGTCAATGTCGCCAGGCCTGAATCAACTCGTGAATCTGAATCAACACGTGGCCTGCGCCCTTCAGCAGCCTATTCGCGTACTCCATCGGTCAGATGATCGGCGCCAAGCCGATGGACCGTCCTCCTCAGACCCTCCGGGCGACCTTCAGAAAAACCGCCGCCGCAACATGCCAGAGCCGCGCGGCCGAGCCAGCGAGCCGTCCCTTCCGCCCGGCCGCCTCGCCCGGCGCGCGCAACAGCCGCCGTCCCCGCGGCGCCTGCCCATTCAACATGCGCCGCCGGGCATCCGCCGGAGCCGGCCGTCGCTCGGGCGCGGTTGGCACGAGTGATGCCGGCGCGGCAGCTGAGCTCCCCCAGTAGGGGGGCACCTGAGGCGGCCGCCAGCGGCCTTGCCGCGGCACGGTCGCGCTGCCGTTCATCCGGCTATGTCCGCTTTCACGTTCCGCCGCCGCCGTCGCCGTCGCCGCCGATGGGCGGAGGTTCGCCGGCGACGCCGCAGGCCCGGCGTGACGTCACTCGCCGCGATGAGGTGTCCGACCGAGCGTGAGCGATTCGTTGCCGGGCGAGGGTGACGCAGAGGGAGCGGGGAGCAGACGGAGGGTCACGCGCCTGGGCTGACCCGGCGAGCCCACCGGATGCCGGCGCGCGCTGCAGCTCGAGGACGGGCGGGAGATGGGAGGGCTGGGGGTGTGGGGGGGGGGGCGGCTGCAACTCTCACCCCACTGTAGTGGACGACCATCCTCCACCTCGACCTAAAGAAGGACGACTCTCCTCCGTGCGCGCGGGGAGCCGCACAACGCTGAGCCTCTTTTTGCAGGATGTCCCGTCATCACCGCGGCCCGGAGGCCGCTGTGAGGGGCCGGCCTCATCACTCGGCGCCACCCACAGCGAATTGGCCGACAAGATGGGCAGACTTCCTCCTACGGACGGGGCACGACGACCCGCCAATTGAAGCCCCTGCACCGTACCGCCTACGGCGTGCCCGCGGGACGTGCACGAGAGACTTGAAGCCGAGTGGCGAGCGCTTTCGGCTCCCACGTGGGGACCCGTGTTCGTATCCAGGTAGCGCCATGGCCTCAGGGCGTCAATATGGTCACTGCAGCCGCTGGCGCTCCATAAAAGGGCGCGCGACGGGCAGGCATCGAGTTTCTTTCAACAGAAGAGCACGATGAACGTGCCAGCAGTCCAAGACGATCTGTGCGGCAGGCCCAGGTCGGCGGAGAAGCGCGGCACTGGCGGAAAGCTGCAACCGACCGTCTCTAGCTCCGGACCAGGCCCAGATGGCCGTCCAGATCTAGAGGTCGGAAATGCGGCTGAGCGGGGTCAGAGACTACCGACAACCGGGTACGCTGACACGCCGAGTCCCCGACGCGGCTTGATATCGAGCTGCAAGCGAGCCACCGGCGCACCGCATGACCGCGCAGCGAGGAGAAAGCCAACTGAAAACCTGGCCATAGCGCCACTCAGCCCCACCCGACAGCCACGCCACACGACGCGGACCCGCACCGTGACCCGGACACCCACCGCGCCGGGGCGGCAGCGGGTCAACGCGTGCCAGCGTCGATCGAAGCCGGTCAGCCGCGCCCCTGCCCGCCGGCGGCCCATATCCGGACCCGGCGGCGGCGGGAGACCGGGCTTGTGCGCCGCGGTCGGTGACGCATCGCGTCAGGATCGACGCCGGAGGGCGCTACGCTGTCATGGGCGTGACACGTGACCCCCACCGGCGGCCGACCAATACTGTCGATCGATGGTGCCTGACGTCGGTCGACGAGCAGGTCGGAAGGGTGGACCGCGCGCACGTCGCGCCCCGGAAGGAGCCGACCTGACACGGAGCCGTGCTAGAGCCGTGACTGTCTTGGGTCGTGCCTAGGCTGGCTGGGCATGAGTCTCACTGTGGCTGAACGGCATACTAGCCGGGACTGTCCAGCTCTGCACTCAGAGGAGCGGCTAGAGTCGTGGTAGAGGTTATGCCTGCCATTAAGGCGATAGTCGCGCCCAGGACTGAGGATGATCGTGACCGTACCGGGGTCGTGACCAGAGTCCACCACGCAGTCGCCGTGGTAACCAGAACCGTACAGGGCATCAAACTCATATCCCGAATAAGGCCTCAGGTGATCACGTATAAAATCGAGCTTGCGCTCGCAATAGGAACATACCTTGAGAATCCCGATCCCCGAAACCCGATCCCCGAATCCCGAAACCCGATCGCCCGCACAGCCCCCAGAGCGTAGCGCCCCCGGTCGCCTGATGACGCCGCCCCTGCGTCTCCACCGCACCGGCTGCGGCGGCACAGGACGGCCGCGCCGTGGACGTCGCAGATGTAAACAGTTGGCGATGTCGAGCGGCCATGCATCGCAAACGTCGCTCGTTGAGGGCCGGGTCACCAAGTATACCGTTACGACAACTTGGAAACCTTCCAGTCCGTCGGTCTGCGCTGGAAGCATCCGCTTGTTGACGTGCAGACACCGGCTTTAACCACCGCCGTTATCTCATGTGAGCACTGGCTTGTCATACTCCGTTCGACGTGACATGAAGCATTCGTGCGGCTGAACCCCGTCCCAACATTTCCAACGGCCGTAGCCACCAACCGCATTGCTGAGAGCCATCGTCCACCGCCGTGACATCCGGCTCCCGCGACTCCGGCTCCCGTGACATTCGGTTCCCGCGGCACCGATTCCCAACAGGGCATTCATTTCCTGAGAGCATTCCGCCGTGATTTCCTCTTCCCACCGCATGGACGTTCTCGCTATTGCTCCCCATATCCACCGACGAGACGCGGTACAGGCCTTCCGTCGGACATCACCGAGAAATGTCCGCTCTCGACGCGGCGGTCATTCGGCGTCATTGCCTCGGCGGCGATCCCGGCTCGCCCACGCGAGAGCAGCAGCTCGAAACCATGGCGCTCGCGAAGACGAAGCGGCACACTCGGCGTCGTCGCTAGCGGTCCGGCCGCCGGCCGGCAGAAATCCCGACCGAATTCCGCGGCTGAATTTACAAACCGTCGCCTTCTCCGTCCGGCGTTCAGCACCGTCCGCCGCGTCGCCGGTTCGGGGAGTTCCGCTCGTGTAACACAACAAAACCGCCGGCTGTTTGCTTACGCGCGCGCACGTGACAGCGAGCGGCGCCGTCACCGAGCGTAAACAGCGCCGCTCGCCGCGTCGTCACAATAACGCCGAGGGGCGCAGGCGCCACGCCAGGAGCGCCAGACGGCGGGGCGGCTGCCGCGGCCAGGCCGGCACACTGCGCTTAGTCCGGCGATGATGGGGGCTTCTGTGGTGCCGCTGCTCGGGACCATCGCCGGATACGTCCCGATCTCCCCAGAGAGATCTCCTCAGATCCCTCTGATCTCCTCAGAGGCGCAGATCCCCTCAGAGAGACGTCGGCGCGGCATGCTCGCCGTCTGGTGTCGGTGTGGGCAGGGGGAGATCGCGCCCGGCGGTCACTCACCTTCGGGGTCCAGCAGGCGGGTGACGCCATACTCCGTATCCATCACATGGAACGCTTGGTCAAGCCGGGTGCGGGCCGACTTATGCTGGAGGTCCTTCCAGTCCACCAGATCAGGTCTGCGGGCAGGTCAAACAGGTCAGCAAGGGTTAGCACGGGTCACCACAGGTCAGCACTGGTCGGTACAGGTCAGCACAGGTCAGCATGTGTCAGCACGGGTCGACACAGGTCAGCTCAGGTCACAGCAACCTGCACGGGTCACAGAGGTCATTCCAGGTAAGCGAGAGGCAAACCTGTCACGTCGGCACATGAGTCAGTGAGCGTGACAAAACGTGATATAGCCCTGTCTGTTTGGTCATGTCCGACAGATGAGGACAACATCGACCAAAGACACAATTTGTGTCGACTCATGCTGATCGCGCATAACGAATGGCTGCGACAGGAGGCGGTATCTGGTCCCACGAACATCTCTCGGATCATGACTCCCACGGAGCCAGCGCTCAGGACATCCCTCCTCCACCGCTGTGAAGCACCACGACCGACGCACCAGCCCCGAGACCTCCGCCCCTCCCCAGCTGCGGCCCTGGTGTCGGGCGACTCAGCTGTATCTATCTCCGGCAGCGCGACTGCTGACGCCCCGACAAATCGCCAGAGTCGGTCCCCGCGCACCACTTCGGCGCCGGGCAGAGCAAACAACCCCATCGGTCGGTTATCACTGCCGGCCGATAAACAGACGGAGCGTGGCGCGGGGCCGTGCCAAGTCGCTCCGGCGGCTGCCGGCGGCGCCAGCTGTGCCGCCCGCTGCCGGGCCGCTCATGGCTCGTCGGCTGACCGAGTGTCGTGAACCCAACGTCCCGGCTGAAAACTCGTGGAAAAATAATGAAACGGTTATGTGATTGGCGCTGACGCTGGTTTCATGGGCGCGATTTCGGACGTTCGTAAGTCGTTGGTAGTTGGGTGCATGTGAGTTATGAAAGCAGGCCATGAACTCGTGACCAAATAGGGAAGTTTGCCCCCAGCTAACCCATGAAACCGTCCGAGTGACCATTATTATATGGTACTAAAAAGCAATGAAAGTCCTTCATTCTGGTAAGTGAGCTTGAGTGGACCCTTTAATCATCATGATCACCAGCTTATCTTCTGAATTTTCGAATGGCGAATGGCCTTCGCGATGGCGTACACGAGATAGCGCCGGTGAGTACCGCGCACGATGCCTTCCAATGTTCAGCCAGCGCGTCATTCCTCCAACACACTAGCCCACCACTGTGTTTGTCCCAGTTCCCGGAAAACGGAAGCGCGGTCTACCATTCAGCGCGCGTGGGCCCGGGCGCGTCTCGTCACTCTAGTTTTCCGGTAACAGAGGGAGGGCCACCAGCACCCCGACCAGTGTTTGTCGGGTATTTCGCACGCGCGACCTGAGGTCAGACGCCGCATCAAAGACGCGAATCATCAAATATCGTAACCATCATCATCATCATCATCAATATCAAAGCGACCAATCACGAACAAGTCTCCGCGGAACGCCGCAAGTGCAGCGGTATTTTTCCCCTCTCGCCCAAATACGCGCCTCGCGCGCGCAAAGCAGCCCCGCGGACAGGCGCGACATCTGCACTTCCACGTCGTCTCGAGCAGCACTGGCGATACGAAAGCGCCCACGTTCACCAGGAGTCCTAGCGGCGAGGGCGAGTGTGCCTACTTGAATGCTGCCGCTTATTGCGGGGTCATTACAAAGCAGTTACGCCCGTGTCTCTGGGGCGGCCATTGTTTCCGCGTGACACCGCGAGGTCGATCCGAATGGCTGCGCGTGATGGAACCGGCGCCGCTGGGTCACGCTACCGCCACCTGGCTGCCGGGCGGGCTAATAAGACACGGACTGAAGCAGTCCAGGCGGGCTAATGAGGCGGACTGAAGTAGTCCAGGTGGGCTAATGAGGCGGACTGAAGTAGTCCAGGTGGGCTAATGAGGCGGACTGAAGTAGTCCAGGCGGGCTACAAGACGGACTGAAGTAGTCCACTACGACACGGACTGAAGAAGTCCAGGCGGGCTAATGAGGACTGAAGTGGTCCAGGCGGGCTAATGAGGCGACCTGAAGTAGTCCGGGCGGGCTAAAAAGACGGACTGAAGTAGTCCAGGCGGCCCACATACAATACATAAACAACACAAAATAGCAGTGAGGGTACCGCCCGCGGCAGTCAGAGGCAGTCGGTGCCCACACTGCTACGGCAGAGTGACGTTTCACGAAGCCTCCGCAACCCAGGCTATGGCCGTGGTATGATCACGCACACAGCCTTCACGCCGGAGATTTCGTCGCAGCTGGGCGTGGACGTTAGTTTCGCAATGATCGCAGTTGGTACGGGGCAACTGGCTACCAAGCGGTCAATCAAACACGTGTCTGATAGAGCCACCGTGTAATCATCCACTGGATGCCCCAACGCGTCCCATGAATGCCGTAAGCGCTGGACATCCAGCGACTTACGGACCCGTGTATTTTCAGAAGACCGATTTGCTCAGACTATCTCGGAACGTTCCACATTTAACCCGTTTACATGGGCGGCCGAGGGAAGTTCAACTTCAGATCGAAATAGACAACGCGACTGTGGACCACGCGCTCAGATGTATTTGCATGGGCTAAACCAGTTTTACTTTCGCTTAATACACGGTGGTCCGAACTTAAGAAGCTCGAATCAAGGAACGAACTTTCGACACAAATTGCACTTTTGAGACGACTGGACGCAATGCTGCAGTTATGACAGTTGTAGAGCGTCCGAGTTTGTGCGGGGACTGAGGCCAAAGTAATAGGTGGGCAAATGGACCCCACCAGAACGCGACTTTGTGCAGGGCTAATAATTTAGAAAATCACAGCGCCACAGCATGGCGCGCTCCACTTCCACCCCCAGCATGTCGTCCACTTTGCCATGCTTTCTATTGTCCTTGTTCCATTTGCAATGGTCTTGAGCAAGAAAATTGTCAACAGGTACAGAACTGTACGCGCCAAGCACTTCTCGGTCACCCGCGTCACTTACAGCTAGCATGCTTCCGTTCGCTTCCTGTCAGATAATAAAATCCCTTCCTGAACAGATAATTCTCCCATGGCAAAAGATTTCAGCCGGAGCGTGATCGCAATCTGCTAAACGGCGCGCCGGCGCTGACATGAACCTGATAGCGCGAATCGAGGCCGGGCGCCAGCCCGATCGCGAATCTGAGCAACCCATCAAACAGGGCAATAATTATCCCCCGAGGCTCCAGCTGTCCGGTCCGAGCCCGCGTCCCGGCCGGCAGCGGCGGCCGTCCCCGGCGGTGTCTCATTTGTCGGCAGTGGGGCGGCCGGCGTCCCGCGGGAGCGAGCGGCCGTCGGCGGACCGGCCACGCGGAAGCGCCGACGCTGGTCGTTAGCGGCGGCCCGCCCTCCCCCCGGACGGCGCAGGTCCGTGCTGTGGAAGCCCGGCGGGGGGACGGGCGCCGGGCAGCGATATCACGCCACTCTCGCCGTGACTAAATGAACATGGGATACATTTACGACGCGTTGGCGCACTGATGCTCCTCCGCTGGCGAAACAGGAATTAGCTCGAGAATGGGGAGCAGCATTCAAGCTAGACCCATGAATCTAATTACTGGCTGCTGGGACAATGACTAGCTTTTTGCGGCCAGCACAGAGCGCCGACAAATTCTCACAAGTATGCTGGGAGTGTGGGGAAAACAGACACCTCATGCTTTTCTATCTCTAGACAGCAGCTTTTGAAATGTCAACGCCACTAAATGTCCAACATCACACCATTGCAACTCACCGACCGTGCTCTCCTTCACAGCCATGGTCTGTCGCTTTCACCAGCGACGACAGCCCCCCCCCCCCCCCCTCCTTCGCCCTCCCCCACCCCCTCCCCCGCTTCCACGTCGGCTCACCTGTTCCTGTGGATGATGGCGTTGAAGGCGAGGCCGTCGCGCCAGGAGGAGGTGAAGTTGGACACGCGTACGCCCGGGTAGCGCTCGGTGGTGCGCTGGGCCCAGTGGAGCAGCGCGTCCCTCGCACTGATCGAGTCATCGCCCTCGACGATGTCCGATATCTGCGGAGAGAGGGGGCGAGGTCAGCACGGCCGGCGGCGGCGGGCGGCAGGGCGACCGGCCAGCACGACCGACAGGAACAGCTCAGGCGCGAGGTGGGGCGGAGGCAGCGGGCTGAGGCAGACCTGACTCATCGCTGCTGATGACAGTAGCGGGCCGGCCCCTGCCCCACTTGCAAGACCACCCAACAGACCTGGGGTGAGAGGAAATTAAGGGGCTACATGTTTACGCACGAGCCGTTTATGCCGCCGTGAGCTAAACGGGACTCGGCAGGTGAAAACCAGGACAGCGACCATCAGACTTTCTGAAGTCCAAGGCTCAAAGAAGCTTTATGACTTGCGATCAGGGCAAAACAAACGAAACGGAACATAAGCGATAACATTCACCCTGAACGAATACAGCTTCGCAGGCGAAGCATACACAGAAACAATCGTCTCCCAGATAACGAAGAAGTCGTGTGCACGAGGCAGGCAGGTAGCAGCTTATCTCCACAGAAAACGCTCTCGGGTCACAACGTACGCCACTGGAATCCATCACCGGCCTGCCAGCCCGCCCGCCGGCCAGGCATCCTGCCCAGGCGGCCGGCATTGTCCGCATATCCCGACCCGCGCTCCACCGCCGGGTCGGCCGTCGCGCTGCCGTCCTGCCCGTATCCCGGCGCTGGGCTGGACGGGCGTGACGTTACGGAGAGCTGACGGAACGTCACAGAGTTGGTGTGACGTCACGGGATCGGTGTGACCTCACTTGGCAGGTAGGAGGCGATGTGACTGACGTGTGTCGCAAACTGACGTGATGGGAAGTGACTGGGGCGCCGCCACAGCAGCGGCACGGCGACACGGAAGTGATGTGACGCGCGGACGTGACGTGACGCCAACATCACGTGACACGTCGGGGGACTGACGTGACGTAACGGGACGAGATCCGGAGGAGCGCCTTCCCGATGGGCTTCCGCGCCGTGCAGGAGCGCCCAGCTCAGGCCGCCTTCCCGTCCGCCGCTCGGCCGGAAGAGAGGGGCCGCGGGAGGTCACATCGTCCGTCTGCCCGTCCGCCGCTCGGCCGGAAGGGGAGGGGCCGCGTGAGATCACACCAGACCAGCGGCCCAAGCCTCCATAGCCTGCCCGTCGCGCCGGAACTCTCCAAGCCGCCGACAAAAGCGGCAGCAGCTACCTCCGAGACGTGAGTGGGAAAGACACGCCGAGAGACACGCCCACGAGCTGACGTCTCAATTATTCCGTTCCGCTCTTCTTACGGGCCTAGGTGCGTCGCCCCGCGTGGGTGGCTGCAACGCCCCGACCACGCCATTAAAATTCCGCCATGAATAATATGACCTGTATTAATGACCCACCACACGCTGCGGAGCCTGACCCGGCCGGCCCCGCATCCCACCACCTCGACCGCCCGACAGCGATGACTAACTGTGCCGCCGCCGACGATTTACGATCGGTTTTATGGGGTCGGAATGGTCCGGCCCAGCCCGACCCGGTCATTGAGATCTGTGAGCCGACGGCCAGGCCAGCTCGGGGGCCGACCTGGGCCGTGACGTCACGCGCTGCGCCGTCGCGGGGGACGCCGTCGGCCCGATTAAATGGCGGTCGTTACGGCGGCGTCACGCCAGCCAGCCCCCGATGTCCGCGCGGCGGCGGACGGGGCGGGACTCGGATCTGAACCTGACCGACCGGATCTGGACTGGATCTGACCGGATCAGATCCGGATCAAATCGGACCAGATGTGGGTTTATCTGGGGATCGGATCGGACCGGACCAGACCGAACCAGGACTGGACCAGGGCCGCATCGGGGCTCGGCCGAAGTTATTCATCCGGGGTTCGGGTGGAGCCGTTATCGGTTCCGGCCGGTGCCGTTTTTTATCTTCCGTAGGCAAACGTGACCGAATGTCCCGCGGTGATGGCTGTGGTATTCCTGTCCCCGCCAAGCGCAGCTCGTTGCGAAGATCGCGACAACACCAAGCCCCGCCGCCCTCCCCCATCGCGATTTCCACTCAACGGACAATTCAGAGCAGTTCAGCAAAGGTTCGGCCGGGTTATAGGCGGGGCAAGGTCCAGTCCGAGCCTAGACAACGTTCTTTTTCATGTTCAGACAGCATCCGCGTTTTGATCAAGTCTGGTCAGGGTTGGCAGGGGTTTTGGCAAGGGTATGACAGGGGTCTGGCAGGGGTTGGGCAGGAGTTTGGCAGGAGTTTGGCAGGGATATGGCAGGAGTTTCGAATGGGTTTGGCAGGGGTTTGGCAGGGTATGGCAGGGGTTTGGCAAGGGTTTGGCAGGGGTATGACAGGAGTTTCGCATGGGTTTGGCATGGGTATGGCAGGGGTAAGGCATGGGTATGACGGGTTTGGCAATAGTTTGGCAGGGGTTTGGCAGGGGTTTGA